>NC_056745.1:302738049-302845549 GCF_019279795.1 Protopterus annectens | reverse complement strand
ACTGTTTCAATTTCCTAAAAGGACTGACATTTAAAAAAAAATACATGAAAAGTTATTTTAGTCTGTGTACTTATTTATATGTGTGTGTGTATAAGTGTGAGTGTGTGTGTGTGTGTGTGTGTGTGTGTGTGTGTGTGTGTGTGTGTGTGTGTGTGTCTGTATAAGATGTGTGTGCGTGTTTGTGTATAAGATGTTTGTGTGTGTGTTTGTAATACACACACACACACACACACACACACACACACACACTCACACACATAAATATATATAGATAGAAATATACAAACATATTGATATATGCCTATGCAATATATATAGGTTGGTATTGCGTTAAATATGGAAATGAGAAGTATTTGGCTACTGCAATTTCATTTTCACTGCTACCTAGTTCTAAAATATGTACATATAGTGTCACCGCGAGTCTGTTTTTTTTCCTCACTTTTAATAAATATCAGCAGTTTTCAAACTTGGTCTTTGTGCAGCTACTTAAAACAAAGTTATATTATATATATATATATTCTTTTTGACATTTGTTATATATAAAAGTGTTGTTAATCTTTGTTGTATAACAAAGGCAATATCAGAACAGACACATTGTGAATTAATTTTCTTCTCCATTTATCTACAGAATCATTAAGCATAAACACCTAAGTAAGCAGCCACAATGAGATAAGGTAGAAAAGAGCATATCCCAAGACTACGCAAATAAAATCTAGCGAAGAAAATCCTTTTCTCTGCATGTTCAACTAAGCATAATGATTATGATAAAAGAGGATATGTCTGAGAAGATTGCTGGATCCTTTCAGCATAACATTAAAATATCCCAGTTCCTTGTATAAAGTAAAAGAGTGAATTTTAATGGTCCTGGGTCTATTTCCATGTTTGTACGGTCACTACCGGGTTTTCATGCATTATGTTCCTGGGTCTCATAATGTTGTTTCAGTAATGAACAGCTGCCACTCATAGTGCATGGGGGGGCTCTTTCAAGTTAACATATCAGTCGAGGATATGCCACTTTTAATAGATATTGGATTTTCTTGGATCTCAGCATGCTACAAGGTCATCTAGGTACATTTGCCATTTTTTACTTTAAGGAAATAAGATTTGATCCTTTTCCCCAAAATGCAATAAAGTTCTTCTGTAGGATACAATGGGGTTCTCTGCCACTGTGTGCCTGCACAGTCTTTTAAAATATCTCTGTACCCACTGAAAAACATCAGTACGTAGTCTGGAGAACAGCTTAAGCTTTGTGGTTTGGGCTGTAATTTTAGGTGTGATGTGGCACTTATACATTACACACAAGAGCATCTCACACTGCAGGGATATTATCTGGAGTATAGACCTAATGCTTTTTTATGGCATGAATAAGAAGCCTACCTCACTGAGCCTTTTTTCATTTTAATACATTTTTTTGTAGAGAAGTACACTGATCACAACTAACCATTTGAAGGCATTGCCCTTTTGAAATAATTCACAAAGAAAAAAAACCTTCATCAGAGACTGGCAGAAACAAGGAAGTTGATGTACATTAGAGATCCTTTTGACAAAGAGAATGTTGTGTCTTTTGGCTTTTCCCGGTTGGGGGTCGCCACAGCGGAACTCCAGTGCGCTAATGATTGGCAGTAGATTTTTACGTGCCGTGTTGCCAGCTCTGGTGCACAACCTTCATGCATGTCTTCACACAGAAGACGCTTTAGCTGAGGATCGAACAGGACAACGTCTTACTGTGAGGCAACAATACTACCGCAGCACCACCACCGCAGTGACAAAGAGAATACATAATCTAATCATTATACTTTCTTCCAGCATTTTCCTTTGTTTTGCTCTGAAGGCTTCAAATTCCAGAATACTATCTCTCTGTGCAAGGAATTCACGATGGTGTAACCTTGACAAGTTAGAAAATTTTCATAATGCCACATATTCCAGGATGTTGGTAGGATTAAATGATTCCCTTTTGAAATCTATACTAACATACACAAATTATACACATACCTCTATAAATTCTCCAGACTTTACCAAGAGCTTGCATTTGTTGAGGTTATTGTTTGACTGGAAAAACTATGATACTCGCTAAGAAAATTCTCCGTAATGACTTCTGCATTATTTTGAAATGATGAACTGCACCTCTGACTTAGATTGGTCAGTATCAGTAAGAAAAAAATATTGCCAGATAATATTAACAGTAACTGTCTAGCAAGAAGTAAGGGGCTCATCCTTAAACAACTACCCATTGTATCTGAAAACTAGATTATGACCATATCCTTAATAAATTGCTCCAAAGTGAAAAAAATGTATTTTGTCCTTATAAGGAATTTCATCTGTTAATACCACAGATTTCAATTACTGGATTCCCTTAATAATTCTCCCAGGGCAATCTTCTGTACTATTAAAATGAAATTCAAAGAGGTTAAATAGTCATTGATTTCTACAACTCTGAATAGCTCTGGCAATACAACTAACTTTATGCAATTCGGATTACAAAGACAACTTCTGTTACTATGTAAATGAAAATATATGTTTCACAATTTCACTTGTAAGCGTTAATGTTTATACTGATTAAGATTTTTTTACAACCATAAACATCAAAACATGGTGCACCTTTAGTACCACTTCCCAGAGATGACAAAGCAAACATACAAATTATGTAAAAAAATATAAACTGTTACCATGTGATTATTCAGCTGCAAGCTACTTTACAGCCTCATTGCACATGAAAGTGGACAAACATATTAATGAAAGGTCAGTTGTATAGGTGACATTAACAGCTGGAGTGTCTGTTATTGTTGATTAAAAATGTCTGAGATAACTGCTCAGTGTTCTAGCAAATTATTATACAGGATGACTACATAAATTAATAATGACCATTATCCAATGCGATCAGACATAAGTGCTGCACCAGTCTATAAAATGGTTAATACGTCTGTATCTCTGTGTCCTTAGGAAGAGTGCATTGCCTGATTAAGTAAAAGCTGATTGAAATACAACTGCCAGGAGGTGTTCTAATTATCTGCCTATGACTGCCTGCAAATTCTTTATTTAGTTAGATATTTTGTTTTTGAAGAGGCCTTGCTGACATGCATGGATGGCTGACATGAGTTGCAGCTATGCCTTGAAAAAAAAATCAGTTAACAAAGACACACAGCAACTGTCTATCCCCTTGTGTAAATTTGTTGTTTCTTTTACCAGTACTGTGACTGCTTGCCTAGACAAAGCGTTAAAACAATTTTAGACTGTTGTATTATTTTTCTGGGAAGGGCAGGGGAAAATGATAACAGTTCTTTTTATGCTTTCTTTGACTAAGTATAATACCTACAGAAATCCCTTTAAATGCATTTTTCATAAACATGCTCAATTACTAAGTTAACAGACTGAGACACATTTAATAATTTCTTCTTGAAACACACTTTCCAATTTGGCTTCTTGCCTGCTCCATTATGCCTTCTAAAATAACATCTTATATAAAGCTGTAAACAGGCACTTGTTTCAGTTGCAAGATATACCACTTGGAATTACAGTTTGGTGAGATTAAGTAATGATTCTGGAATATGTTAATGGATAATGCAAGACTTCCAACAGTTCTATCACATAAATCATACAAGATAGGGTTACCACCTGTCCCACTTTGCGAGGGACAGTCCCTCTTTGGGCAGTTGTGTCCTGCTAAAAAATTGTAAAAATGGGAAATGTCCTGAGATTTTAGGACAAAATAATTTCCTATATTTTATGTAATAGTTGCATAAAACAGTTATTCTGTATCTGAAACACCTAAATGTCATAAGAAACAGAATAAGCAACTAAAATGCTCAAGAATAAGCTTTTATTTAGGCAAAAAAGTGAAGTTCTGTCCTATGTACTGGCCGTGGGTATGTTTTGGCCTGCAAAATCTGATGTTTGTATCAAAAATGTCCCACTTTGGGCATTTGAAAAGATGGCAACCCTAATACAAGATGGCAGTAGTTGGATGTCAAAAGACAAAATATCATTTGTTTCACATTTATTTGAGTTATTACTGTCACTGCTAGAATAAATTAGGATTTGGAGTTTGTGTTTGGTCTTAAACTATGGCATACCTTTCAACCTGGAAATATCAAAGATCTAGACAAAGGCCCATGAAAAGTACATACAATGGGCCAAAAATCAGGATACTTATTAACAAGAAATATGCATACATAATCACATAACCCCACCCACTCCCATGGAATTGTGGGATACCAAATGAAGACTGAAGTCACAAAGAAGCACAAAACTGTTTACTGTAAGAAGTCAGGATTAGATAAAGATTAAAGTGGGGATATTGCATTGGGAGAAAAGACATTACCTAGTCTTGGTTGTTTCTCCATAACTGACTGCCTCATGGGAGGAAATGTCTTATTAGCCAATACCTCTTAGAAGACTGTAAGGTAACTCATTAAATAAAAATTATTTTTACACTACAAATGCCAAGACATAACAGGTGAAGTGATAGAAATAGTAACACTACAAAGGAAAACTGCATGTAACAAATAGGTTCCAGAATTTCCTTCCATTTCATTGCACATATCTCTACTATTACTATAATTTGGTTTAGGATGTTTAGCTGCAGTCATCTAACTTAATTTTTTATTACCAGTTCTGCAGGTACCTGTTGTTTCTCCTAAATGATAAAAGACATGTTGATATAGAGGGTGAAATAGAAATACTCCCAGCTGCCCAGCTGCGTGCATGCGTATGCTCCTTACCAAGACAAGAGAGAGCAGGTATCAGCAAAATTAATGAAAAAAATAATTATTAAAAAAATACAGCAATAATGTAATACAGACTATGTGCTGCATACAAAAAATGTGCATTCCAAGTTGTTTAGTGTGTACAAAATTATTTATCGTAAAGAGCCTAGGCATGATGATGTTCATTATTTCTATAGTCAACCAGATAGAGCTGGTGACTATTAAAATGTATGTGTGTGTGTGTGTGTGTGTGTGTGTGTGTGTGTGTGTGTGTGTGTGTGTGTGTGTGTATATATATATATATATATATATATATATATATATGTATATGGATTCCCTTCAGTTGATTGAACTATCAAAATGCTGAACGTTATATGGCCGGGACCAAATAACCGACATTTCGGGAGTTTGAACAGAGTGTATAGAGATCGCCGTACATTGCAGAATAGGTAATTTGCCATTTTCCTCAATGTAGTGCGATCTTGTCTCATTTGACAACCATGTGGCCAAAGTGGTTAGAAAAACATTTTATATAGCCCACCTAATCATGAAGAGATTCACATCTAGATCAGGGGAGGTCATCGTGCCTCTTTACTCATCCCTCATCAGGCCCATAATTGAGTACAATGCCCCTTTTGGGATGTACCTTACCAGACACCTGCAGCAACTGGAAAGACCCCAAAAGTACCTCACCAAGAGGATCAAAGGGCTCAAACAGATGCCATATGCTTCCCGGTTAAAGAAACTCCAGCTCTACTCAGTGGCATACTGCCTGCTCAGAGGTGATCTGTGCCTGACGTATAAAGCCATGTCAAACCCGGAATTAATGGACATGCTGCACCTCAGAAAATCCAAATCCCATCGAGCTATGCGCTCGAGAGACTTGAACCTCAGCACTGAAATAAATAGGACATGTTGGAGGGACAGATTCATAACCCAGAGGCTCCCTTCACTCTGGAATAAAATCCCAGTCCAGGTTAGGCAGAGTCCCTCATTGACTCTCTTCAAGAGGAAGCTTGATGAGTGGATGGGAGATCGTAGGATTGCCCCGGGTATCACTTCTGTGTCACTGTTAGACAGAGGCACAATATACTAACCTCAAAAAAGGGCATAGCAAAATTAATTTAAAATGGGTGGCGAAAGCTAAACACACTCTGGCTAGGCTTATAAATGTCCTAGGGCAGATAGCCTAGTATGAACCTATGAACCTGTGAACCTATGAACCTACGGAGTTGGTATATTTAATTTGCAGGTGGTGGGGATGCAGGGGGGCAAAAAACAAATTTTTTTTTTTTTTTTTTAATTTTGATTTCAAACTTCCAAAATGTCGGTTATATGCTCTCAGCCATGTAACATTCAGCATTTTGGCACTTTGACAGTTCAGTCAAGAGAAAGGAATCCATATATCAGTATCTATCTATATATATCTATATACATATATATATATATATATATATATATATATATATATATATATATATATATATATATATATATATATTTAGAAAAAATGTAGGCATTACACTGACCACACACAACAAAACCATAATGGAAAGAGCCATTGGCCCACACAGTTACTCTACAGGCCAGGGATGTCTCATAAAAGTCACAAGTCTTACATGAATTGGAAAGAGTCTAAAGGAGAATCCATCCATCTGCATCCCCATCCCATATCGCAGTTAATTGCTAAATTAATATGTGAATATCACTCATCCTGACATAGAACTACTACCGCCCTTTTTTCCCATTTTTGCATACAAGGACTGGGTGTCACATCAACAGTGACAATCATCTAGAGCCAATGATCACACCACTGGGAGCATCCTGACAATTCTCCACCAAAGCAGTGATTCTTTAGGTTGAGTTTTCTCTCTGCACAGTTACTCAACAAGATGCATGGCTTTCTTCCATTCATACCTCCTCATCGCTCTTTGCACAAGAAATCTGGACAAAGCCAAAAATAATGGGAGACAAAGGTCCAAAAATAGGGACAGGTTTTAAGTATTGCCTTTATAAACTTAGAAAGTTTATACAATAACAGACTTTGGAATAGCATGTACTTCTTTGGGTATGAAGTCTGAAACTCAAAATTGTATCTCTAGTTAGTCAGTTCAATTCTTGTTGTTTTACCAAAAAAACCCTCCAAATTTTATGTGGAACAGATCACAAATACCAGGCAAATGCCTGGATGTTCTGCAAACAAAGGAGCGAGATATGCATGTGGTACATTCAGTGCCACCATCTGTGTACTCCAGTTAACGTAGTATATTGTGTCTGTAGGCCTTACAAAGAAACATCTCCATGCTGCACTATAAATACATTACTAACGGTGGCGCAAGTTATAAAAAGGGAAAATTACTGCAAATTTTTTCTTGGCTGAAAAAAATGAGGCATTTTCTGTTGGTGAGAAGAGTTTAAAGCCACATGATAAATATCCTCAAGATAAAAAATACACGTTTAGTAAATCTAAATTAAATTAATCCAACTTTTAATTGTTTTCTTACTGAACATAATAGTTTTTCAGTAGAAGAAACACTGACATGCTTCTGTGGTAAGGATAAAATGGAAAGCAGTTGTTACTCAAGGTGCTGAGTTTATGTACAGTACATAACTTAAAAATCGAGAATTGAAGGGCCCATTCAGAAATTCATGGGACCCACTTATTTTGCCCTCAAAACCAGTAAATACCATGGAATTCGATACGGAGGAGGGGTATGACTATGGTATCAGCCTTGGCTTGACTTAATTGCTTGTGTTTTAACTGGCTTGCTTGTTTGGTTTTAACCAGAATTTTTTTTTCATTACAGGACACCAAATATAATATGTAATATCCATCAAGCAGAATGACATAGTTTTGGAATTTGTCTTTGTAATCCTGTGTTGTGGCGGACAATGCAGTTTTACTTATCACTTCTGGTTTGTATGACTCATAGGTCTGACAGTCATACTGCCACAATTACATAGATGCAATTTCATACACTTTGTAGTCAGTGTTTAGACAGACTCTACATTCATGTTGCAATTACCATTATATTACAACATCACATTGTTATAGTTTTTTTTTGCACTTTTCTGCTGTGCTAACAGGAAACACTGATGTATTCTATTCAAATTTTAGATAATAGTCTATATGATTTACTGCTCAGACTAACCTGAGAATTACTAATTTGCAGAACTATCTTTAGATAATTTTTATTATTAGGGTAATTTTATTATTTTACAAATAAAGTTAGTATATTTAAAATATTTTGTTTCTGGAAGTAGTGTGCAGTAATACTGTATCCTTTTTTATTTTATTTTATTATTATTATTCTTTGTTGCTCATTTGAGCCTTGTTTTGTGGACTGCTTTTGATTTAAGCATTCCCATACACCTACACTTCAAATTCTTATATGAATAAATTAATTCCATAGTTTGTGAGGAAATTAACTTGGGATTAATTATGCAAAATCCAGTGACAGAGGTTAACAGTGTTAAAATATATATTTATCAAGTTTAACTGAAAAAAACATGTTCTATGCAAAATATGTCTGTGTATAAAATGAAAGAGAGTTAGGAATCTAATTTTACACACAGAAGAAATAAATGAAGAGAGAAGTTAAAATAACTTTAGGGGCATCTTAAATCACATAACAGTGCTGCAATAACTTATCCTGCAATTTACTTAATAAAACACAAATAAAAGAACAGACATATAAAGCATTCCCTAACATGGTTTGAAAAATGCATGCCTGTTGAAGAGTAAATACCTTATTTTTTAATATAAGCAATTATATCATCATACGGCTTTGCAAAAATGACAAATTATGCCGCTACAAACATGGACAACAATTCATACCTTGACCAATATCTCCACATTAAGTTCAGAAAAGCATATTTTTAGTCCAATTAATTCTAAGTAGCACATATAATCAATCCAGGGAGATCAAGAACCACTTTATATCCCATACGGTACCATCTTGTTACTGCTAGGGTTACCACCCGTCCCACTTTGTAACAGACAGTCTCTCTTTGGCAGTTGTGTCCTGCAAAAAAATTGTAAAAATGGCAAATGTCCTGAGCTTTTAGGGCAAAGTTATTTCCTATATTTCATGTAATAGTTGCATAAAACAGTTATTCTGTATCTGAAACACCTAAATGTTATAAGAAACAGAAGTAGCAACTAAAATGCTACAAGAACAAGCTTTTGTTTAGGCAAAACAGTGAAGTTCTGTCCTTTATACTAGCCGTGGGTATGTTCTGGCCTGCAAAATCTGATATTTGTACCACAATTGTCCCACTTTGGGCATTTGAAAAGGTAGCAACCTTAGTTACTGCATACATCACAGAACTTTCCAGATGTTGAATAAGTGGTCTGAAACTACTTGAAAAGGTACAAAAAAGTCCTTAATGGAAAAAAAAAACAGAGTCAAGACTCCTGCATTGTTTAGAAAGGCTTGAGAAGCTGTTATTATTTGCTACAACTTTGAAGGGACCACTACATGGATGATAAGATGACATCTGATCCAGTTCAGTTTGAAAGCCTATACTTAGAATGCACTGATAGGGTACACAAACAACCATCTGGTGAACTAATACAAAAAAATAAATAACAATACTGCAAACCAATAACAGATAAAAAAGTATTTGATTCATTCAGCCACACTCTACCAGTCAACTCCCTTGCTTCATCCAACTTTGATCCATCCACACTAGACTAACAGAACATTGTCATAGAAATACAATGCTTCATATTCACCCCCCTCCCTGACAGTCATCACTGGAGTCCCTCAATGATTTGTATTAGCACCCATCCTTTTCAGGAACTTCATCAACTCCCTCCCAGCCAACTCTAAGACAGCCAGTACCATCTTTTCTGCTAATGATATTGTCTTCTATCCCGCCTCCACTGCACACATAACCATTTTCAAAACTTAAAGCTCACTCTCAAACATCTACAATCATTGTTAGAAAGATGGTAAGAAATTAAGTATGACCCACCAAAAAAATCATTCTTTAACACCCCTAAAATCCCAACAAATGACCTCACCAAAAGTAATTCTTTAGGACACCTAAAATCCGAACTAAATACCACCCTTCACACATGAGCCACAAACAAAACTCAACCTACTTAATATGTCCACACATTCCAATACATATGAGTAACTCTTAACTTTATCCCAACCTAAACATGGCCATGCCCAATAACAACTAAAAGGCAACAAGAAGTTCTATACTCTTGAGATGCCCCCACAACTCAGAATTCCTCACACTGGAAGGAATGATTTTAACAGGCAAGAATATACTCCAACACCAACTACAATAAGGCTTACCATTAGTAACCTACTCCTTGGCTAAACCCTACAAGACCTGCAAGCCCTCTTATCAAAACATATACATTTATATTCTATTATCCCCACAAAATGTGCAGTTTCTGATGTTATTCAGTAATCCGAACATGCAAAAGTAAGAATATATATATATATATATATATATATATATATATATATATATATATATATATATATGTATGTGTGTGTTTGTGTGTGTGTGTGTGTGTGTGTGTGTGTGTGTGTGTGTGTGTGTGTGTGTATGTGTGTGTTTGTTTTAAATAATTTTGTACTATTTGGCTTCTTGTATAAAAGGAAAATCTCATCTTCTAGGCTAAGTACAAATATTTGTAATCTTAACTGCATTACTTTAGTTTCTATTTTTAAGCAACTGAACGTCTCTCTTATATTCTGTAGTTCCTTATCTGTGGCTAAAATGGGACCATTTTGGATCAACCCACTATCCCTGGAAACAAACCTAAATAAATAAAAAAATAAAATACATTGCTTAGTGATTTTCAGTACAATAGAATAATCTTTCCCTCACAGTTAGAACAAGTCAGCTATTAGCTTCCTTTAATATTCGTAAGTAGAAAATATTAGTGTAATTAATAAAGTGCTCATCACATAAGATTTACTAGTAATACTTCATGTGTCACCTACTACACTTGAACCTATACACTGTGGAAAGATAGTTACGTACAGGGGTTAGGCTTATGCAGTAGTTAGTAATAATCCCTTTTCAACAAAAGTTTTGTTTAACAAAAACACACAGATGGTAGATAAAGTGGATTGTACAATGGCCTTATCTCAGTAAAGAGTAGCAAGTTTTTTTTTTTTTTTTTTTTTTTTTAAATAAGAGCAACTATTTTAAATGGTTCCTAAATGCAGACTTCTCAGCAAATGTCACCTCATATAAAAGTGTTATAAAAATCTAGGAGTACCAATGAAGGAGATCTGGTTATACCTCAGTCCAGGTATAGTTCAGTTTCAGACAGTAAAGTCAGATACAAAATAAATTGTCAACATACAATACCATTATTTGACAAACAGATAATAATAATAATAATAATAATAATAATAATAATAATAATGTCACTGTATACAGCAATACATCGTGTCTGGGTGAAGGTAATGCAGGTTTAACCATATTAGGCTTTGCATGGTCATCTGGGCTCTGTCTTTATGGCCAAACTGCTCAGGCCATAGTTAAACCCTGAATTACTTGCGATAGTGTTTTGATAAAATAACAGAAAGATGAGAAGTATCACTTAAAGATTACTAAAATGACCTATTAACTGGCAAGGAAATTGTTTAAATGCAATCATATTCCATAGTCACAATATGGGACTCTGTATGTCAGTTAAAGAAATTGAGCCACATTTCAAGAGATAAGCAACTTATCTATACTTATCGATACATGAAGCATTATTATTTAATTTCCTTATATAATAAACTGTGTAATGCATTGCTATTTGAACACCCAGTCTGCAATGGATTATTGCTTAATGCCTTTCTGATCACTTTTGTATTTTTTGCTACATTTGCTTCTCTTGGCTGCTGTCCATGGCAAATGAAGAAAAACACACATCTAGTCCGATTAGGAAAATAACATGGTTTATAGATTACTGTTTACATATGTTCCCAGATCCTTGAATACCAGGTCTACTCATAGGGGTGTCTTACTGAAGAAGTAATTACCTGGGTGGCCATTTTCCCAAAAGGCACTATAATGCATTTCTTAGTAGTGAGTTTCAATCCGTAACATTGGCACCAGTCATTTATCTGTGTTAGAGTCTCTTGTAAGAAAAAAGGGTAATTGTGAGGTGATGTTCAGGGAAGAGTTAAGACAGGCACTGGGTGGCAGAGAAGAGTTACTGAATAGCTGGGTAACTACAGCAGAGCTAGTAAGGGAGATGGCTAGAAAGGTGCTTGGTGTGACATCTGGAAAGAGGAAGGAGGACAAGGAGACCTGGTGGTAGAATGAAGAAGTACAGGAGAGTATACAGAGGAAGAGGTTGGCGAAGAAGAAGTGGAATTGTCAAAGAGATGAAAAAAGTAGACAAGAGTATAAGGAGATGAGGTGCATGGCAAAGAGAAAGGTGGCGAAGGTTAAGAATAAGGCGTATGAAGAGTTGTATAAAAGGTTGGACACTAAGTAGGGAGAAAAGGACATGTACCGATTGGCTAGACAGAGGGACCAAGGTAGTAAAGATGTGCAGCAGGTAAGGGTGATAAAAGGATAATGAGGGAAACGTACTCACAAGTGAGGAGAGAGTGTTGAGCAGATGGAAAGAGTACTTTGAGGGGTTGATGAATGAACAGAATAAGAGGGAGAGAAGGTTGGATGATGTGGGGATAGTGAATCATAGCGTGCAGTGGATTAGCAAGGAGAAAGTAAGGATAGCTATGAAGATGATGAAGAATGGAAAGGCTGTTGGTCCAGATGACATACCTGTGGAAGCATGGAGGTGTTTAGGTGAAATGGCAGTGGAGTTTTTAACCAGATTGTTTAATGAAATCTTGGAAAGTGAGAGGATGCCTGAGGAATGGAAAAAAAGTGTTTTGGTACCGATTTTTAAGAATAAGGGTGATGTGCAGAGCTGTAGTAACTATAGAGGGATTAAACTGATCAGTCACAGCATGAAGTTATGGGAAAGAGTAGTGGAAGCTAGGTTAAGAAGGGAGGTGATGATTAGTGATCAGTAGTATGGTTTCATGCCAGGAAAGAGCACTACAGATGTGATGTTTGCTCTGAGAGTGTTGATGGAGAAGTACAGAGAAGGTCAGAAGGAGTTGCATTGTGTCTTTGTGTAATTAGAGAAAGTATATGACAGGGTGCCTAGAGAGGAGTTGTGGTATTGTATGAGGAAGTCAGGAGTGTTGGAGAAGTATGTAAGAATGGTACAGGATATGTACGAGGGTAGTGTGACAGCGATGAGGTCTGCAGTGGGAGTGATGGATGCGTTTAAGGTGGAGGTGGGATTACATCAAGGATCAGCTCTGAGCCCTTTCTTATTTGCAATGGTGATGGACAGGTTGACAGATGAGATCAGACAGGAGTCCCCGTGGACTATTATGTTTGCAGATGACATTGTGATCTGTAGTGAGAGTAGGGAACAGGTGGAGGAGACCCTGGAGAGGTGGAGATATGCTCTAGAGAGAAGAGGAATGAAGGTCAGCAGGGCTAAATCAGAATATATGTGTGTGAATGAGAGGGAGGCTAGAGGAATGGTGAGGATGCAGGAAGTAGAGGTGGGGAAGGTGTATGAGTTTAAGTACTTGGGATCAACAGTTCAGAGTAATGGTGAGTGTGGAAGAGAGGTGAAGAAGAGAGTACAGGCAGGATGGAGTGGGTGGATAAAAGTGTCAGGAGTGATTTGTGACAGACGAGTACCAGTAAGAGTGAAAGGGAAGGTCTACAAGAGGGTAGTGAGACCAGCTATGTTATATGGGTTGGAGACAGTGGCACTGACAAAAAGGCAGGAGTCAGAGCTTGACGTGGCAGAGTTGAAGATGTTAAGATTTGCACTGGGCGTGACGAGGATGGACAGGATTAGGAATAAGTATATTAGAGGGTCAGCCCAGGTTGGAAGGTTTGGAGACAAAGCCATAGAGGCAAGATTATGTTGGTTTGGACATGTGCTGAGGAGGGATGCAGAGTATTTTGGGAAAAGATGCTAAGGATGAAGCTGCCAGGTAACAGGAAAAGAGGAAGGCCTAAGATAAGGTTTATAGATGTGGTGAGGGAGGACATGCAGGTGGTTGGTGTAACAGAGCAAGATGCAGAGGGCAGGAAGAAATGGAAACAGTTGATCTGCTGTGGTGACCCCTAGCGGGAGCAGCCAAAAAAAGAAAAAGAAGAGTCACTTGTAAGATGTTTGTGTCATGAGGGGCTCTGTGATAGCTACCAATTTACAGTCATCTGCAAACTTGGTTTGAGAAAGGCCCTTGACAATAGCTTTTACTTCCAAGAAGTAGATACCAAATAGGAGTGGATCAGCACAGAGCCCCAAGGTACCCCCACAGATAACTGGCCACAAGGTGGAGGTTGTCTCATGGAGCCAGACTTCCTGGATCCTGTCTGTGAGTTATTTTCCAATCCAGTGAGTTATGCAGAGATTTATGCCCAGTTCAAGAAGTTTGTCAAGTATATCTGAGTGGCCTATTGTATTGAGTACCTTAGCCAGGTCCAGATAGGTGGTATGCCCTGTTTCCTCCTCATTCATTGCCCTGGTGATCTTCTCAAAGTTATCCATCAGGTTTAGTAGACATTAACTTTTCCTGACAAACCCAAACAGTGTCAGGCCCAGTATCTGAAGGTTGCTAATGTCTTTGTTAATCATTTCCATGATAATTCATTCCATGGCTTTGCATACTAGACTAATCAAACTAATGGGTCTGTAGTTTCTGGGGTTGGTTGATGATCCACTCTTGGGAAGTGGGATAACCATTTAAGTCCTCCATTATCATGGTAGAAAGCCTGTTTTGAGGCTATAGTTGAATTGTAACTCAAGTGGTCCTGATAGGTCATGTTTCAAGCTATTTTGGTAGGTATCCTGGGATAGTATCAGGGCCCAGTGAGGCTGTGTTTTTGGCTTTAGTGAGTACCACCAGACCAGGACCTGCTCCCTGCTAACACTTGGGGGGGGTATGCTGGTACATATTTTATGAGGGGGTGCGGTGCAGTTTAAGCTGAATTTCTCAGCCAGCAGATTTGCTGTATCACTCTGCTCAGTGAAGAAGGCACCACAGACCACTAGTTCGGCATTCTACTCTGCACTGCCTCTGAAGTAACGGACATAGCTGTAGGAGGTACTGTGGTTGCCTTTAGCCTGTGAGGCTATCTTGACCTTGTGATTGGCATTGTTGGACTTTTAAGTCATCTTAGTTTCGTGTTTATTTTAATTAGAGAGCTCATATCATTATGGAAGTTGCTATTCCTGATTTAACTGTGACTTTTTTCCCTTTTGTTATATACCCTATTAAGGCTAGGATTCTACAAGTGTAGTTTGTTTTTAGAGTTTGTTTTGGACTTACTTCTAGTTGGTACAACAGCCCCTATACTGCCATCTACATGGCTGTACATGGTCTATGTGAACACTTTTTCATTGGCTGCTGTGAACCTGGGGCTGGAAGAGGCACTGAATTTTGACAAACTATCACTTAACAGGATACAATTTGCTTTGGAATAGCCCCTAACTGTTACAAAACTTGATAGGGCTACCAGATTGATTTTTATATCAAAGGAGACAGCTTTGTGATCCAATCTCACCAGTGAGGACATAACACTGGGGGGCGTGCAGCAGTCTCCAGTATTGATGATGATCAGGCCCAGTATGTTTGAACATCTGGTGGTTGTGTGGACTATCTGGTCAAGGCTATTTGTGTTAATAAAATCCAGAAATCACTGTGCCTGTGAGTTTGAGGCAATATATGTTTCCCAATTTATAAAGGGGTAGTTAAAATATCCCATGAATATGGTATTTTGTTTTAATGGTGAGTGTCTCCAATAGGTCTAGGTACAACTTATGGGATTATGTGACACAGAGGGTGAGCTATAACTTGCTAGGATTTGGTATGGGGCTTTGTCTGTGATGATTTGCATGTGGATAAACTCCAGGGCATCACTCTTTTTACCCAACCTAGAGGGGCACTTGTTGCTAATGTAGAACAAGACTCCACCACCTTTTGTCCCTGTGTGTGCAAGTGATGGTCTACGTGTGGGGAAGGCACTGTGGCCTTGCACTTTGGGTTTTATTTGTTATGACAGCAGGTTTGTCAATTTGGCATTGACTAAAAAAGCCCTAAGGGAGTGGATAAAAATGTACTCAATATTCAGTGACAGGTGCAAACCATTCTTTGCAAAGCAATGTGGTTTCTTAACCATGTACTCCAATGATGACAAATATCAAATTCCCCTGGAAAGAGAGTCATTGAAGTCAATCATCTTTTGTTCATGCTCTGGCATCATTCTTGGTGAAGGTAGACTGCAGCTCAATGCAAGGCACATACCAATCTAAGTCACATATTCAAATAGATCAATAATGTCTGTCTCCATATAGCCAGGGAGGTATGCCTGAGTTCATTAAGGCCCACATAGTCTATAACAGAATCATACTGGTACCTGTGGTGAAGTGACCTGAGTGTGTGCAGAACTTAATGGATCCTGGCTCTAGATAATCAACTAATCACTATCTTCTCCTTGTTCAGTTTGTTGAGTGAGGCCTCGGTGTCACACAATGGGGTCCCCTGTGACACGAGTCCTAGGTAATGTCTTTGCTTGCCTTATGGACTATGCTTTTGCTGCTCCAATAGGTGCAGGCATATATGTGGTGTTTCATATTGCTTTTGGTGAGTGCCTTAAGATAGGTGTTGCTGTTTATAGGCTTAGGAGGTCTTTCAAATTTGGGAAGATTTCTTTTTAGTGTCTTAGCATAAGTTAGGCTACATTTGTGTGGTGGAATCTATGTATGGTGCATATAGTATGTTTGTGTTCCTGACAGCCTTGTTTGTATGTGAGATGTTTGCTTCCAGTGAAATCCTCCATTTATGTCTCTTGCACACTGTGTTTGATTCTTTAAGGATACAATTTTTGCCTGTGAACATAAAACAATTGCTATATTGTCAGAGGATTCCCATGCCTACCAAGCTGGCTACAGAGACATTGGAAAATTGCATATCCATGGGGTCCAGACATGTTCTTCAGTGGGATACTGTAGTTTATGGATTTTGTTATGCAGATGCTCCTTGGGTGGTCTCTCAGGGTTGGCATTATTCTAGGTTCTATTGTGCTATGATTTGATAGTACTGCTGTTTAAGTCATAAACTAGCTGCTCTATGCTTGTTTCTGAGCAATGGTTTTGTTTTAGCCACACTACATTACAGATTTCACAGTATCATAGGATCATAAGAGATTATTAGGCTAACGACCTGAAGGTCATTTTAAGCCTAGCCGTTTCATCCCAAGGTAATACCATAGAAATGCTAGTCAATACAAAGATTGCATTTAGTGATGACTGCCCATGTCCAGGAGCACTGTGGGCTCTATCCCCGATAAGAATTTATGGTGCCCCATCCACTTGTCCAGGTTCCTCTTGAACAGTGTCAAACAGGTGCTCTGTTTCAAATAAACTGATAGTCTGTTCCAAAGATGCGGCAGTCACTGGGAGATAAACATGTCCCTCCAGCATGCCCTATTTAAGTTGCAGGCCATATTTAGGTCCCTGGAATGTGTAGCCCTAGACCTGTTTGATTTACAGATATGCAGCAAATTCATTAGGTTTGGGTCTTGGATTGTTCTGTAGGCCAGGCATAAGTCTCCTCTAAGAAGTCTATATAATACGGACCGTGAATAATACACCAGTCAATGGTCTATGTGAGACCCTCCTGGAGTATACTGACATCATCTGGGGATTCAATGACTGCATCTAGTTTGTTGTCTGCAAACTTGGTCAGCAACAACCCCATAGTTTTGACCTGAGCTTCTGAGAAGGATACTTTAAATATAGGGGGCCCAGCACTGACCTCTGTGGCACCCCACTGGTAACAGGTCTGCTTGTTGATGTGGAGTCACCCACTTTGATAGTGTGTGCCCAGTTTGTGAGCCAGTTGGCAACCCATCTTACAACTTTTTAATTTTCTGATTGGTTGTACTTAAAAGTTACAATGTTTGTTTTTTGTCGGATAACAACATTAAAACTTCTGTTTCCATTTCTGCTGTTTACTGTTTTAGTCTGATTTGTTTATTTTCATGATACTCAGTGCATTTCATTGAGTGTTGTATTCTTAATGGACACAAGCAAAGGCATTGCAAGCATGGACAGTGATTCAGACTAGGACTGTGCAGCCACATCACCCAAGAAGTTAAAGGTTGAGAAAGCTGAAAAGAGAATATCACTGTTTCCTCATGAATAATTCTGATTTTGCATATTGAGAAGCAGTCCAGGACAACATGTTCGCTATTCACTGCACAGTTTATAAAAAGAACATATAAGTGGCATAAACTGGAAAAAGCAACTTGCTAATGCTCAGCTGTTCGCAGACTCACATAAAAGCACACTATTCTGTGAAATCAGCTGTCATTGACAGTTTTTTTTTCAAGAGAGCAGTATCGCTAACTGGAGTTGAAATGGGCAATATCAGCAGACTTTGTGAGGATCTATCACACCGTGCACCATCACATTTCTTACAATGTTGCAGACTGTGGTACTTAGCTCGATCACTGGCTGTATCCAGACTCAGTCATTTGCAAGAAGATAATCTGTGGCTGTACTAAGGCAGAGATGTTGGTGACCGGTGTCCTTGCTCCAAAGTCAGTCTAGTCACTCATTAAGGATTTGACTAACAACACATTGAGATTTTCTGTGTTGACAGATGCATCAAATTTGAAGAATCGCAAGACGTTTCCCATATGTGTCCAGTATTTTACTATGGAAACTGGCTTCAACAAAAACATCTTGACTTTGTTGAGCTCAATGACAGACATTCTACTTCTGTAGCGAACATGATATTTCAGGTCCTGGCTGAAAACAGTCTTGACATCACTTACATCTCATTATATTTGGACGATAATACCAGTGTCAATTACAGGCACAAGCAGCCAGTCTTCACAGAGTTGCGGAAAAGAAACGAGATAAAACTAATTGCAATGCATATGTGAGTCACAACGCACTGATGGAGGTAACTGATGGACTGGGCTGTGATGTAGAAGCAATGGTGACTTCCATTCATAGTCACTTTAGTGTATCAGCAAACTGTAGAATGGACCTGCAAAAGATTTTTGAATTCATGGACTTGGGAGTACCACAAACTGTTGAGACATGTACTAACTAGATGGCTGTCTCTGGGCCCTGCTGTCAATAGGTTATTGTAATCTTTGTATTTTGTTTCTCTAAGGAGCGAATGGCCTAAGTGAGTTTTAGTAAATATGGGTACAGAAGAAGACACGTATAATCATTAATCAGTGAAGACTAACATCAAGAAAGCTTACTTAATCTTTGTGCAAAATATCTGCAGTGTTTTTGAATTATCTGTTCAGAAAGTGAAGCGGGAAGATTTTATGTTCATTAAGTTGTTTCCAGTAATGCAGCACTTGGAAATAAAACCTGAATCACACATAGCAGATGAGTTTTTAGGATCCAAAACACATGCAGTTCTTGAAAATCAAGATATGCAGCCATTCCAGGTGTTTATCACAGAAGCTTTTTGTGCTTCTCTTGGAAAGGGTTTGACGTACCTGAACAAGTGGTTTCATTTCTCAGAGTCAAAAGATGGTATCGCTTTTGCACTAAGTTTCTTGTCCCACAGCAAGCAACCAGAATTTAGACTTGTAAAAACTATGTGCTGCTATGGGCTTATTGCAGGAAGATGACTTGGACGCACTGTACGATGAGTTCTGCACGGCTAATGAAAGCTTGACTTGCATTGTTGCAGATTCAACTCTTCCATCACCATGTGACAAATGGCAGAAGTTTTTCAGTGTGGCCCATACCACTGAAGCATTTCCAGTTAACTTTTTTTAACGTTGTGTCAGCCGCATTGTCGTTGCCCGGGAGCAATGCATTTCCAGAGAGTTTTCTAGTTGATGAATGCCAAATGGAGTTTGAAATAAAACAGAGCCACCATTGCTTTGGTGAAAGCCAAACTGCACATTCTCCTGAATTACAGCATGACCTGCAGGGAGTTTTACAAATTTGTTTTGCGCAATGACAAGCTGCTGTTGTCTGTAGGTAGCAGCAAGAAATATTACTGGAGAAAGCACCTAATGACTTAGAGTGAAAGCATACCAATGAAATAGACTATTACCTATCGCTATTAGGCCTAGTATTATTTTTTCACCTGTAGTTCTGCTTGTGGTTCCCTGCATGTGTAGTTGTTGTTAGCTGTTTTTGTACTTACTGCCATTACTATTTTGTCACTCTTCACTGTAGCAAACCAGTCTTGTTAGTCACTTGGTGTAATATGCAGAATTGTTTTTGATGTTTGCTGCTTGTATTGTTGTTTGAATTATAGATGCTACTAAAAAGCTAGACTACTCAAAATTAAAGTAGTAACTGGTTAATTATCTGTCTCAAGTTGCTGTTTGGCCATTCTTTCCTGGATCCATTCATTGGTCATGGTGAATTTTACTGTAGGCGTATTGCTTGCTGTTTCAAGAATACCTGATATCAAATAAAATAAGCAGAAAAGCTTAAATAATTTAATAGAAATAAATATTTTACAACAGTATGTGACAGTTTTGTATGCTAGAAAGACTGTGACAAAACTGCTCTAAAACATGCATTTTATAATGCAAAATTACAAAATTTTCCAAGGGGTGATACCCCTGGAGGCCCCTCCCCCCGAAAAGTTTTCCTTATGCCTCCGGTGCTGAGATATCTATCATCCTGGATTTTCTCTTTAAAGTGTTGGCAACCCCAACCTGGATACATATACTAAAAGCTAAAACCTAAGAGTGAAGTTACTGCATCCATAGTTAAGACATACACAGTGTTTTCAAACCGAATATTAATTTTCAGTGAGCTGATTTAAGTACAAGCACCATCTCGTGGTGGCTGCAGGACATATAAATCAAAGGCACCAGCTAACTGTATTTCAACTCAATGGCTTGTGTCTTTTTGTACTTGAATCTAGATAAGCAATCATAGCGCTGGTGCAATCATTATGTGGCAAAAGGTGCATTACTGCAGCCAGTGTGTTGTTCAAGATATGAAGGAAATAAAGAGTGCATAGCGCTGAACATTTTAGTGCACGTACATCTTGTCACAAAATAACCTCATGTAATGAGTTCAAGAAAAAGGAAGTTAAACTATAGAAAGACCAGTAATATACAGCAGTAAAGTCAGCATTTTTTTCCTGGGGATAACACAGAATACCACAAATCACAATATCTTCTTAAAAGATGAGAATTAGGCTCTACATAATACTGATACTTTTAAGGATAGTGTCGATAATTGTGTAAAATGCAGCAATGGCCTGAGAAGCAACAACTATATTCAGTAACTAATATGAGCAAAGGCAGAATCATTAAATGCCAGGACAGCAGAGAGTACAGTATAAGCAAAATCTCTATCTGCCATGAAACAGAGGGGCTAGATCAACTCCATCTGAGATGAGATTTGATTTTCAGTTCCATGTCCAGAGATCACTCCTGAAACAGCATCAGAGATGTTACAGACTGTAAAATTAATAAGAAAAGAAAAGGATGTTGGTATGTAAACAACAGAGGGTAACAGGACAGACAAAAGCATAAGATATTAAGTATTACCTGGGCACAGAGCATGCAAGGTCTAGACAGCATCTTTAAGAAAGCAAGGCTAATAACAAGTAGCAGGGTACAATGCACAACAGAACAATACCACAAGCCCATCAGCAAACTCTTCATTATGGAAAAGAAAACCCTAAGATGGATTGCCAAAAACTTGGGGGAGGGGGGTCAAAACAGTATGCCAGCTCAAAGGTCTCTGAGGCAGATATCATAAATTCTTATAATAAGGAAGAGGTAAAACAGAAATGATGTTCAATTTGTAAAGGGCTAAAGACAGAGAAGGAGAGGTCACGCTGAATTTAACTGTCTCTTGGGAATGCACTTGCTTTTATATTTCCATATTACAAGACAGTGTATGCCTTCTGCCCTACAGCAAGCCTAGATTATTTCATCAAAGCTTTTTAAATGTTAAATCTTTCATTTTATCCTCCTGATCTTCTTACATGTGTGTCAAGAAATAAATATACTGAACTGTTATGAATAAGTGGTACTATGCTATTCTCTGTTTTAAGGAAACATGTCTAACAATGGGGTGGGAATTGGTATAATGGTTAAGGTGTTTACCTCACAGAAACAAGGTACTGGATTTGATTTTCACCTTTGAAGGGAAGGTAGCTAGCCTTAAAATGACCAGCAAGAGTAGCTAGGCTAGTACTTGCCTATGAACCTCATGCTTTATAACCACTGTGAATCTCTTCTAGGGAAAACTACAGATTAACATATATCAACATATATTGCAGGCAATTATGAAAAAAATAATAAATAGAAGATGATGGGAAAAATAAAGTAAACAATATAGTTCTCTTAAAATGTTAATAATAAACTGCTCTGTGTATGCATGTCTTAATCTGCATTACCTACTTATTCAGTCATTCATTCATTCATTTATTCATCTGCTCATTCATTTTTCTGTTACTGATGAGGAGAGTTCTAATTAAACGGTATCCAAGTGCCAAACCAAAGTAAAGTAGTGAAGGATGACTTCCAGCAGGGGCAACATAAATTTCACGCCCAAGTATATTTTTCAGAAGAAAGAATGTGAATTTGCTCTGTTGCATGATATGGACAATGTGGTAATCACATAAAAGGTGAGAGCTGCAGCATTAAAAAAGAATATATTAATAGACCAGGAACATCAACAAAAAATGGTAAGATATATGTATTCTTGTGCTAAAAACATAAGGATGTTAGCAAAGCAAAACATTAAAATATTGCAGAACATACAGATGCAAGGTTGTATTTTTAGATCCATGTGAAAGCAAAGAATCCATAAAAACAAATATCAAATCACTGAATATATGGAAAACTGCTACAAATGAAATCTATAAAACAGTCACAAACCATAAATAACATAAAATGCACATCAAAAATTCAGATAAACCTAAAAACATTTGGGTTTCTCCCCCTTTTACTTAAATATGCTAACTCAATTGTCTCTCAGTTGTGGTGAAAGTGAAAACATCTTGTAAGAGTTAAAATACATTAAGATTCACATGTAACTTTCCTATAATATCTTTCTTCTAGCCTTGATCACTGTGAAGGCAAATGTATATTAAACTTATTGAAGTTTATGGACAATCCAAAACAAACACAAAGTACATATACACTCAACAATCTAGCCACCATAATAGTGGGTTTAACTTAAAATAACACTTCATGGTAAGTGGACTGATTATAGCAGCCATCATCTTTACTATGTTTACTGAAGTAATCATTACCACCATCACTGACCCCCTTTTCCCCATTTTTATATGGGGTCGGAGTGTTACATTAGTTAATGTGACCATATCACTTAGAGCCAACAGTTGCACTGCCAGGTAGCCAGCTCTGATGAGGATGTGCATGCAGGCCCACAAAATGCTTACCATAATGCATGTTGGTCTATCTTCGGTAAACTATAGGACTGATACCACAGGCATTAAGACCATTCAGCAGACAAAACTTCATGTTGCCAAGCACCCTTACATCTGTCATTCTCCAGTTCTACAGGCAGAATGAAGCTGACAAAGATGATAATGGTAGAATAGGAAACCAAAATAACAGCCAACAAGAGGAACTCTAGGGAAATTATGTTAGCAATGATGGGCCTTCTTCATATCTACAATGATAACTTCATGTCCTCTGACTCTGAAAAGAGGTCCATTAACCTTTAGGACAGCATCCCACCTATTCATCTTGGGTGTCAACACTCATGGAAACATATCCCTGACAACAGCAGCCCTGATCAAACACCAGCTTGAAGTATTTTGTGAATACTTTCAGAAGACCAAGTTGCAACTGCACTAATGTCATCTATAGTGATACCATTAGAAAAAGCCAAAGTTGTTGCCATTGCTCTAAGGGAATGAAGTCTTGAAGCTATAATAAGAGGCTTTCCATATTTCTTTGGAAGTCTTTTGAATTACTTTTTGCCTAGTTTTTGACTTGAAGAAGGAAGCAAATAATATATCATACTTGGAGGAAGGTTTGTTTCTTTCTACATTAAAGTTGTATGTGAACACCCACATAACGAAATACATATTCACTTCTCCAAGCACTCAGAAAATAACAAGAAAATTAACCAAATGTTTTAAATTCATATCTGTGACAAACTCAGGCATGAAGGATGGGGTTAACTCTAATGGGCACACTTTACTTTTAGTACGCTAGTAAGTTTGGTTTCATAGAAAGATCTAGCAACTCAGAAGGACTACCAAGAAGTAGGGTTTGCATGACAAGAACTTCATACCAGCAAAGGATGCAAGTCCAAACAGCAGAAAATAGAAACCTTTTCAATAGTAACACAAAGCAAAAGGAGAAAAGGGATCTCTAACACCAGGCCTCAGAAAAAGAAAGTACCTTACAAAAAGTGCCAGAATCAGGTGAACTCAAGTAGAGAAGTGACAGCTGACCATAGCCAAAATCAGGTGAACTCTAGTAGAGTAGTGACAGCTGACCATAGCCAGAATCAGGTGAACTCTAGTAGAGAAGTGACAGCTGACTATAGCCAGAATCAGGTGAACTCTAGCAGAGAAGTGACAGCTGCCCATAGCCAGAATCAGGCGAACTCTAGTAGAGAAGTGACAGCTGACCCTAGCCAGAATCAGGCGAACTCTAGTAGAGAAGTGACAGCTGACCACAGTCAGAATCAGGTGAACTCTAGAAGAGAAGTGACAGCTGACCATAGCCAGAATCAGGTGAACTCTAGTAGAGAAGTGACAGCTAACCATAGCCACAGACAGGAGAACTCTAACAGAGAAGTGACAGCTGACCATAGCCAGAATCAGGTGAACACTAGAAGAGAAGTGACAGTTGACCATAGTCAGAATCAACCGAACCCTAGTAGGGAAGTGACAGCTGACCATAGTCAGAATCAGCCAAAATCTAGTAGAGAAGTGACAGCTGACTAGAGCCAGAATCAGGTGAACTCTAGTAGAGAAGTGACAGCTGACAATAGCCAGAATCAGATGAACTCTAGTAGAGAAGTGACAGCTGAGCATTGCCAGAATCAGCCAAACTCCTGTAAAGAAGTGACAGCTGACCATAGCCAGAATCAGGTGAACTCGAGTAGAGAAGTGAAAGTTGACCATAGCCAGAATCAGATTAACTCTAGTAAAGAAGTGACAGATGACCATAGCCAGAATCAGTTGAACTCTAGTAGAGAAGTGACAGCTGACCATAGCCAGAATCAGGTTAACTCTAGTAAAGAAGTGACAGCTGACCATAGCCAGAATCAGGTGAACTCTAGTAGAGAAGTGACAGCTGACCTTAGCCAGAATCAGCCGAACACTAGTAGAGAAGAGACAGCTGACCATAGCCAGAATCAGGTGAACTCTAGTAGAGAAGTGACAGCTGACCATAGCCAGAAAAAGGTGAACACTAGCAGTGAAGTGACAGCTGACCATAGCCAGAATCAGGTGAACTCTAGTAGAGAAGTGACAGCTGACCATAGCCAGAATCAGGTGAACTCTAGTAAGGAAGTGATAGCTGACCATAGCCATAATCAGGTGAACTCCAGCATAGAAGTGACAGCTGACCATAGCCAGAATCAGCCGAACTCTAGTAGAGAAGTGACAGCTGACCTTAGCCAGAATCAGCCGAACACTAGTAGAGAAGTGACAGCTGACCATAGCCAGAATCAGGTGAACTCTAGAAGAGAATTCACAGCTGACGATAGCCAGAATCAGATGAACTCTAGCAGAGAAGTGACAGCTGACCATAGCCAGAATCAGGTGAACTCTAGTAGAAAAGTGACAGCTGACCATAGCCAGAATTAGGTGAACTCTAGTAGAGAAGTGACAGCTGCCCATAGCCAGAATCAGGTGAACTCTAGTAGAGAAGTGACAGCTGACCATAGCCAGAATCAGGTGAACTCTAGTAAGGAAGTGACAGCTGACCATAGCCATAATCAGGTGAACTCCAGCATAGAAGTGACAGCTGATCATAGCCAGAATCAGCCGAACTCTAGTAGAGAAGTGACAGCTGACCTTAGCCAGAATCAGGTGAAATCTAGTAGAGAAGTGACAGCTGACCATAGCCAGAAAAAGGTGAACTCTAGTAAGGAAGTGACAGCTGACCATCGCCATAATCAGGTGAACTCCAGCATAGAAGTGACAGCTGACCATAGCCAGAATCAGCCGAACTCTAGTAGAAAAGTGACAGCTGACCTTAGCCAGAATCAGCCGAACACTAGTAGAGAAGTGACAGCTGACCAGAGCCAGAATCAGGTGAAATCTAGTAGAGAAGTGACAGCTGACCATAGCCAGAAAAAGTTGAACACTGGCAGTGAAGTGACAGCTGACCATAGCCAGAATCAGGTGAACTCTAGTAGAGAAGTGACAGCTGACCATAGCCTGAATCATGTGAACTTTAGTAGAGAAGTGACAGCTGCCCATAGCCAGAATCAGGTGAACTCTAGTAGAGAAGTGACAGCTGACCATAGCCAGAATCAGGTGAACTCTAGTAAGGAAGTGACAGCTGACCATAGCCATAATCAGGTGAACTCCAGCATAGAAGTGACAGCTGACCATAGCCAGAATCAGCCGAACTCTAGTAGAGAAGTGACAGCTGACCTTAGCCAGAATCAGGTGAAATCTAGTAGAGAAGTGACAGCTGACCATAGCCAGAAAAAGGTGAACTCTAGTAAGGAAGTGACAGCTGACCATAGCCATAATCAGGTGAACTCCAGCATGGAAGTGACAGCTGACCATAGCCAGAATCAGCCGAACTCTAGTAGAAAAGTGACAGCTGACCTTAGCCAGAATCAGCCGAACACTAGTAGAGAAGTGACAGCTGACCATAGCCAGAATCAGGTGAAATCTAGTAGAGAAGTGACAGCTGACCATAGCCAGAAAAAGTTGAACACTGGCAGTGAAGTGACAGCTGACCATAGCCAGAATCAGGTGAACTCTAGTAGAGAAGTGACAGCTGACCATAGCCTGAATCAGGTGAACTCTAGTAGAGAAGTGACAGCTGACCATAGCCAGAATCAGGTGAACTCTAGAAGAGAATTCACAGCTGACGATAGCCAGAATCAGATGAACACTAGTAGAGAAGTGACAGCTGACCATAGCCAGAATCAGGTGAACTCTAGTAGAGAAGTGACAGCTGACCATAGCCAGAATTAGGTGAACTCTAGTAGAGAAGTGACAGCTGCCCATAGCCAGAATCAGGTGAAGTCTAGTAGAGAAGTGACAGCTGACCATAGCCAGAATCAGGTGAACTCTAGTAAGGAAGTGACAGCTGACCATAGCCATAAACAGGTGAACTCCAGCATAGAAGTGACAGCTGACCATAGCCAGAATGAAGCCGAACTCTAGTAGAGAAGTGACAGCTGACCTTAGCCAGAATCAGCCGAACACTAGTAGAGAAGTGACAGCTGACCATAGCCAGAATCAGGTGAAATCTAGTAGAGAAGTGACAGCTGACCATAGCCAGAAAAAGGTGAACTCTGGCAGTGAAGTGACAGCTGACCATTGCCAGAATCAGGTGAACTCTAGTAGAGAAGTGACAGCTGACCATAGCCTGAATCAGGTGAACTCTAGTAGAGAAGTGACAGCTGACCATAGCCAGAATCAGGTGAACTCTAGAAGAGAATTGACAGCTGACGATAGCCAGAATCAGATGAACTCTAGTAGAGAAGTGACAGCTGACCATAGCCAGAATCAGGTGAACTGTAGTAGAGAAGTGACAGCTGATCATAGCTAGAATCAGGTAAACTCTAGTAGAGAAGTGACAGCTGACCATAGTCAGAATCAGGAGAACTCTAGTAGAGAAGTGACAGCTGAACATAGCCAGGAAAAAGGTGAACTCTAGTACTGAAGTGACAGCTGACCATAGCCAGAATCAGGTGAACTCTTGTAGAGAATTGACAGCTGACCATGGCCAGAATCAGGTGAACAGGATTAGAGAAGTGACAGCTGACCATAGCCAGAATCAGGTGAACTCTATTAGAGAAGTGCCAGCTGACCACAGTCAGAATCAGGTGAACTCTAGAAGAGAAGTGACAGCTGACCATAGCCAGAATCAGGTGAACTCTAGTAGAGAAGTGACAGCTAACCATAGCCACAGACAGGTGAACTCTAATAGAGAAGTGACAGCTGACCATAGCCAGAATCAGGTGAACACTAGTAGAGAAGTGACAGTTGACCATAGTCAGAATCAACCGAACCCTAGTAGGGAAGTGACAGCTGACCATAGTCAGAATCAGCCAAAATCTAGTAGAGAAGTGACAGCTGACCATAGCCAGAATCAGATGAACTCTAGTAGAGAAGTGACAGCTGACAATAGCCATAATCAGATGAACTCTAGTAGAGAAGTGACAGCTGAGCATTGCCAGAATCAGCCAAACTCCTGTAGAGAAGTGACAGCTGACCATAGCCAGAATCAGGTGAACTCTAGTAGAGAAGTGAAAGTTGACCATAGCCAGAATCAGGTTAACTCTACTAAAGAAGTGACAGCTGACCATAGCCAGAATCAGTTGAACTCTAGTAGAGAAGTGACAGCTGACCATAGCCAGAATCAGCTGAACTCTAGTAGAGAAGTGACAGCTGACCATAGCTAGAATCAGCTGAACGCTAGTAGAGAAGTGACAGCTGACCGTAGCCAGAATCAACCGAACTCTAGCTGAGAAGTGACAGCTGACCATAGCCAGAATCAGCCGAACTCTAGTAGAGAAGTGACAGCTGACCTTAGCCAGAATCAGCCGAACACTAGTAGAGAAGTGACAGCTGACCATAGCCAGAATCAGGTGAACTCTAGTAGAGAAGTGACAGCTGACCATAGCCAGAAAAAGGTGAACTCTAGTAGAGAAGTGACAGCTGACCATAGCCAGAATCAGATGAACTCTAGTAGAGAAGTGACAGCTGACCATAGCCAGAATCAGGTGAAATCTAGAAGAGAATTGACAGCTGACCATAGCCAGAATCAGGTGAATTCTAGTAGAGAAGTGACAGCTGACCATAGCCAAAAACAGGTAAACTCTAATAGAGAAGTGACAGTTGACCATAGCCAGAATCAGGTGAACTCTAGTAGAGAAGTGACAGCTGACCATAGCCAGAATCAGCCGATCTCTAGTAGAGAAGTGATAGCTGACCATAGCCAGAATCAGGTGAACTCTAGTAGAGAAGTGACAGCTGACCATAGCCAGAATTAGGTGAACTCTAGTAGAGAAGTGACAGCTGACCATAGCCAGAATCAGGTGAACTCTAGTAGAGAAGTGACAGCTGACCATAGCCAGAATCAGGTGAACTCTAGTAAAGAAGTAAAAGCTGACCATAGCCAGAATCAGCCGATCTCTAGTAGAGAAGTGATAACTGACCATAGCCAGAATCAGGTGAACTGTAGTAGAGATGTGACAGCTGATCATAGCCAGAATCAGGTGATCTCTAGTAGAGAAGTGACAGTTGACCATAGTCAGAATCAACCGAACCCTAGTAGGGAAGTGACAGCTGACCATAGTCAGAATCAGCCAAAATCTAGTAGAGAAGTGACAGCTGACCATAGCCAGAATCAGATGAACTCTAGTAGAGAAGTGACAGCTGACAATAGCCATAATCAGATGAACTCTAGTAGAGAAGTGACAGCTGAGCATTGCCAGAATCAGCCAAACTCCTGTAGAGAAGTGACAGCTGACCATAGCCAGAATCAGGTGAACTCTAGTAGAGAAGTGAAAGTTGACCATAGCCAGAATCAGGTTAACTCTACTAAAGAAGTGACAGCTGACCATAGCCAGAATCAGTTGAACTCTAGTAGAGAAGTGACAGCTGACCATAGCCAGAATCAGCTGAACTCTAGTAGAGAAGTGACAGCTGACCATAGCTAGAATCAGCTGAACGCTAGTAGAGAAGTGACAGCTGACCGTAGCCAGAATCAACCGAACTCTAGCTGAGAAGTGACAGCTGACCATAGCCAGAATCAGCCGAACTCTAGTAGAGAAGTGACAGCTGACCTTAGCCAGAATCAGCCGAACACTAGTAGAGAAGTGACAGCTGACCATAGCCAGAATCAGGTGAACTCTAGTAGAGAAGTGACAGCTGACCATAGCCAGAAAAAGGTGAACTCTAGTAGAGAAGTGACAGCTGACCATAGCCAGAATCAGATGAACTCTAGTAGAGAAGTGACAGCTGACCATAGCCAGAATCAGGTGAAATCTAGAAGAGAATTGACAGCTGACCATAGCCAGAATCAGGTGAATTCTAGTAGAGAAGTGACAGCTGACCATAGCCAAAAACAGGTAAACTCTAATAGAGAAGTGACAGTTGACCATAGCCAGAATCAGGTGAACTCTAGTAGAGAAGTGACAGCTGACCATAGCCAGAATCAGCCGATCTCTAGTAGAGAAGTGATAGCTGACCATAGCCAGAATCAGGTGAACTCTAGTAGAGAAGTGACAGCTGACCATAGCCAGAATTAGGTGAACTCTAGTAGAGAAGTGACAGCTGACCATAGCCAGAATCAGGTGAACTCTAGTAGAGAAGTGACAGCTGACCATAGCCAGAATCAGGTGAACTCTAGTAAAGAAGTAAAAGCTGACCATAGCCAGAATCAGCCGATCTCTAGTAGAGAAGTGATAACTGACCATAGCCAGAATCAGGTGAACTGTAGTAGAGATGTGACAGCTGATCATAGCCAGAATCAGGTGATCTCTAGTAGAGAAGTGACAGCTGACCATAGCCAGAATCAGGTGAACTCTAGTAGAGAAGTGACAGCTGACCATAGCCAGAAAAAGGTGAACTCTAGTAGTGAAGTGACAGCTGACCATAGCCAGAATCAGGTGAACTCTAGTAGAGAATTGACAGCTGACCATAGCCAGAATCAGGTGAACTCTAGTAGAGAAGTGACAGCTGGCCATAGCCAGAATCAGGTGAACTCTTGAAGAGAATTGACAGCTGACCATAGCCAGAATCAGGTGAACTCTAGTAGAGAAGTGACAGCTGACCATAGCCAAAAGCAGGTGAACTCTAATAGAGAAGTGACAGCTGACCATAGCCAGAAATCAGGAGAACTCTAGTAGAGAATTGACATCGGACCATAGCCAGAATCAGGTGAATTCTAGTAGAGAGGTGACAGCTGACCATAGCCAGAATCAGGTGAACTCTAGTAGAGAAGTGACAGCTGACCATAGCCAGAATCAGGTGAACTCTAGTAAAGAAGTGAAAGCTGACCATAGCCAGAATCAGCCGAACTCTAGTAGAGAAGTGACAGCTGACCATAGCCAGAATCAGGTGAACTCTAGTAGAGAAGTGACAGCTGACCATAGCCAGAATCAGGTGAACTCTAGTAAAGAAGCGACAGCTGACCATAGCTAGAATCAGGTGAACACTAGTAGAGAATTGACAGCTGACCATATCTAGAATCAGCCGAACTCTAGTAGAGAAGTGACAGCTGACAATAGCCAGAATCAGGTGAACTCTAGTAGAGAAGTGACAGCTGACCATAGCCAGAATCAGCCGAACTCTAGTAGAGAAGTGAAAGTTGACAATAGCCAGAATCAGCTGAACTCTTGTAGAGAAGTAACATGTCTTGAATCACATATTTCAAAAAAAGGAATAAAAAAAATCAAAAATGTATGGGAGAAGAAATAGAGGCTATATGTTCACTTGTTGCACTTGAAGAGAAAAAAACAAAAGCCATTTGACCTGGTAACCAGTAAGCTTTAATGGAAATGACTTTCAAGAAAAAATGTCTTTTGGCTTTCAACAGAACTGGAGAATCCAAGCAGTTTATTTCAGCAAATGAAGGGATGGGTGTAAACTGTCTAATGTGACACAGAAACATCTTGAAGGGGGTTATGCTGAAGATGAAATGAATGCAGAAGACTGAACTTTGTGTGTCTGGTGTGCAGGGAGGGCCACTATCTGGGCAACCTTAGTGTTTGAATTCATTTTCTTCACCCTAGGAAATACTTGAAATATAAAGGAGCCGATCTGACTACGAGTCGATCTGACTACTGATGAGATAAAATACCTGTGGCCTGGCTTACCAGAAGGTGAATCTAAGCAAAGAAACCGGGATATTGGTTAGTGGCTAGAAAAACTAACAGGCTGCACAATATAAACCACAGGTGAAAAATCTGTGCACAAAAAATCAAGCAGATGTTCCTACATCTTTGTCTTTTGCAAGCTCAGGCCATTGTTTTTTTAGACATGCAACTGTGCCATTATAGTTTGGTCAATCATAATTATTTAATGTAGTTAATCTTACTGTTTGCAACATAAATGTACCAGCAATACTTATCTAGGTGTATGAATGTATTCTGGAAGTAGGAAAAATAAAATCTCATTTACTAAGGAATGATTCAAAACTACATGTGGTGATACCTTCCTAGGAATACAGTTACGTGCCTATAAAATGTTTGCAAAGGCTGACAGTTATAACAAGGATGTACTATGCATATATAGATGAAAACAGGTTGGAAGCTTTTTGTATCACAGTCATTCTGAAGGACATGATGTCAGATACAATGTAACGTGTGATATAGAAATGTGCAGAACAGACATATATTCTGAACCCCCAACAATCTATCCCCAGGTTCTCATTAGGAAGCAGACAAGAACAAAGACCATGAGCTATACTGATGTGAAAAACCTTTTGGAACATTCTAAAAATACTCCTCAAGCTGGACTATGTGATACAAGAAATGTGTTCAGAGGTTTTAAACTACAACTACTAGCACAAAGAGGCTTGTTTGTCCAGCTGGTGCAAGATGGCTGAACTTGTTGCTGTAATGACTCCAGAAGCAGGCCAGGAAACTATGTCTATTAAAAGAACTTTCCAGTATCTTGACTTCTGAAAAATAAATTGTTTTTAAATATTAAAAATAATAAAACATCTGAATACTAGAAAACTAACTTTATTTATTTTATTTTACATTTCTTTACCGGGAGTGTCTGGTTGGGCCAAATGCCATTTTCAGTGAAGGCCTGGGGAGAAAAGCTCCAACTAACAGAACAACCATAAATATAAAAAAGTTTACAAAAAGTATAAGAATTTACAAGAATATAACAAGAGAAGTAATATTTAACAATAATGTGAACATCTGAAAGCTTTGATAACAAAAATATTTTTAGGTGTAAACACTTGCTAAGAATCGGTAAGACAATGTTTAAACAGACAATTTCAACAATGTCGAAAAACAGGAAAATGTATAGTTATAAACATTCAGTAAAACATTTTTATATAAAAAGCAGGTTGGTATAAGGGTTGAAAGAGCATGGGAAAGAAGATTGAAAATGTCAGGAATTACTGGGTAATATAGAGCTAAAATAAGTGTTAGAGGTGGGCAGAGAAGAGGCTAGAAATATTGTCTTATATGGAAGTTACCATGAAATTTCAGCCTGGGTTGCCGAAATTTCATGGTAATTTCCATATCAGACAATATTTCTATCTCCTTCTCTATCCACAAATTCTCTAATGAAGTCTTTTTTTTAAGACAAAAGCACTCAAAGGAGAGGTAATACAAATTTAGATCAGCTGCCCATGTCTCAATTGCTTTTATTTCTTATTTTATCTTTGTATCTACACTTCAGCTGAGAGAGGCTTTAATTTATTTATTTGTTTACTTTTATTCTTTAAAAATGTTCACTGTATTTACCCTAGAGGTGAGAGGAAGAGAGTAAATAGTAAATATGGAAACAAGACAACAAAAGTCCTTGAGCAGATGTGCAAAGGACTATATCACAAAGACCATGGCAAAATAGAGACATTGATTTGTAAAGATATTTGCAAATCTACATTAATCAAAGCATATTGAAAATATTTCAATTACTAGTAATCAGCACAAAGGTTTCACTAGAATGGTTCAAAATGCAAAATGACTCATATGTTTTTAATAATGCAAACCCCCAAAAATTAGACTTTACTTTATTTCCAAGGTAAACATGATGACCTATTTTAATAAGAAAAATACTTCAAAGAAAAAAATGACTTTCTTGTATATTGCACTAATGATTTATAATAAGTATGCATATCTGTTTTATCTGAACTTTTTGCAGACAAGTGTCTTACATAATAAAGTCAGAGTATTGTTATTTTTATACACTGCATTACATTATATTACTAATGATTTTTTTCTTTTTCCATAATTAAGTTAATGCAATAATAACAGAATTTTTATAGACTAACACTGTCAAATGCTGCAATATTTGGAGTACCAAAAAGTGTTAAAATGCTAAAATTAAAATAATTATTTCCTATATGCCATGCTAAAATGCAAAACTAAGTAAAATGCATATTTCATTTAAATGGAGATAATATGATATATACTCTTCCTGAGTAGAAAATCAAAATCATTAATGATGTAGCATTTTCAAAAATTACATGGATGCCGCGGTGGTACAGCGGTAGCGTTGTTACCTCACAGCAAGAGGTTCTCTCGTTTGATTCTTGGTGTGGCTTGGGAGTGCCTTCTGTGTGGAGTCTGCATGTCCTTCCCACGGTTGGGTAGCATTCGAAAGACATGTGTGCATAAATGGGCGTGCCTTCGCTGAAGGTTGGGCGTCGAGCTGGCACCTTGGTTTTTCATAAAAATCTACTGCCAATCATTAGCAGACCAGAGTTCCGCTGTGGTGACCCCTTACCGGGAAAAGCCGAAAGACAAACAAACAACATATGGGTAAATGAAAAAAAATGTATTTCACAACAGTTGTAGTCTTCATATTAAGGTGTAGATGCTCATAACTCATAGAATATACATTTTTCTGACATTACGATATGAAGGAAACAACATTTTTATTTTTTGGTTAAAAATAATATGATTAATAGTGCTGATGGAAGAATGGAGGGGGTCTATCTCCTAATATGCCACAGCATTTTTTTCTGTGCTTGTTTGGCAACCTGAGGGTTTAACAAACTTAATTGCAGTAAATGCCACTCTGTGAATTTCATAGTGATCCATAATTATAAATCTTTTGTAGTGCATGGACAACTGCTATTATGCTTTGATGGAGGGGGGGGGGATATAATCTAGATAACACTTTCCCTAAATTGAGACTTGATTATAATAGCACTTAGTGATGTGCTTAACAATTGTTATGCACAGCAAAATGTTGCTATGATTAAGTCTCATGCTACTGATGCACAGTGATGGCCAGCAAGGAACAGTGGTGCTTCATTTCTGCCTGCTCTACTTGCCTCTGAAATCTCCATGGGTTTGTCTCATTGCTTTGTTCTCCCAGTCTCCATATTTTTCTTTTCTAGGAAGTCAGTAAGGATTGCTGTCAGTCAATAAAACCAGATACTAAAGTTTCATGCTTCCTGTTTTTCAGCAAATGCATATTGATGTGAAACCTGCTGCTTTGTTAAGAGTTACAGTGAATATGAGCAATATTTATAAACTGTTCTAATTTTGATTCTTTGTTCCCCTTTACTTTTGGGATTTGTCAGGAAATTTTAAGCAAGGAAGTTGAGAGATGTGCTGTTGTCTGTTTGCTTTCAAATGTGGTAAGACTCATTGTACTTCAATTTTTTTTTTCAGTACCTGGTAGTACCTGGAACAAATAAAGCTCCATGCATTACAAAGAATTACCTTTTGCTATGTGTTCTCAACATAGATGTCAAAATGCATGAATTTCTTGGAATTCATGTCTTGAAGACATAATAAGTTGGTTATAATCACAGACCTGATCACAATCCTCTGCATATAGTACTTTAGTTTCAAGTTTCATTTAACTTTCCCTTTCACTGTATACATACACTATTGAGTAAAATAGATAGTATTCTTCTATATCATGATAAAAAAAAAATCGCAACTCATTTTTATCATTACCACAACTGCCATACAGAATAAGCTATAGAGTCTTAGCATTCTCTACCACTATGATTTTAATACCCACTGCACATATCTCTACATTGTTCTGATTTAGTGCTTCAAAAGAGAATGCTAAAATACTATATATTTGAGCACAAGCATGCATAGACATATATGTATACCTATACACATACGTATACATTCGCTTATAAGTATACATATACATATACATATACGTACTAAAAATTCTGATGAATAAAAACATTTATATACATTTGAATAATGTGGCTGTATTAGGCTGAAGCTTAAAATCATTTGTAGTGCTAAGTAACAGCTAAAAAAAACATCTGGGTGTATTCAAAAAACACAAAAAACGCTGCTCTAGTCTCCTTCAGTCAGATTAACACTGAGCATTACGGCGGAGTGATTCAAATATTGCTGTACTCTTACATTGATGTTAAGGTTCTGGTAGGGACTACTAGTACAGCAATCTTCCTGGATCACTGCAGTTTAGAGTAGAGCTAATGTAAATTAGCCATGTACTCTGCCCCAGACCTATATACACCATGATCAGAATACTGCAGTGGAGTGATTCAAAGGCAAGCTCTACTGCTCTATTTCAGAGTAAAGAGATGGCAATCTATAACTGTCTTTCTACAGTGTATATCCACTGTGTGTGTGAGGCTGGGGATCTGTGCTTGTTTGTGTGTGTGTGTGTGTGTGTGTGTGTGTGTGTGTGTGTGTGTGTGTGTGTGTGTGTGTGTGTGTGTGTGTGTGTGTGTGTGTGTGTGTGTGTGTGTGTGTGTGTGTGTGTGTGTGTGTGTGTCTGTGTGTGTGTGTGTGTGTGTGTGTGTGTGTGTGTGTGTGTGTGTGTGTGTGTACGTGTGTGTGTGTGTGTGTGTGTGTGTGTGTGTGTGTGTGTGTGTGTGTGTGTGTGTGTGTGTGTGTGTGTAGATAAGTGACTTAACTCCTGTTAAATTGACCACATGTACTGGTACTTGTAAACCACTGCTATTCCAATATCTGGCAATGTCAGAATGACAAATCAGCTGTCAAACTACACCTCAAGTGATTCTGACAGGTATTAAAAATATGTAAAAAAGTTCACACTCTCCATTATTGCCAAAAAAGACAAAATTCTTATGTCCCTTATTAATGCCCTATTTATGATCAGTCAGGAGATGCCACATATAACTTATTTATATTTGTTAACTAGTTTCACATCAATGAGCAAGAACCTACTTACATGGGAGGATGCATCTCATCTCCACTCTTCTCTATGCTTCATCAATATATAAAAACTTGTCTAAAAACAATCTACACAAACTGGAACCCTCTTATAACAACATTGCCAGATTTGCTACTGCTTCTCCTTTCAAGACTCATCATTGTAACAACCTGAAGCAGTTAGATTGGTTAGAATTTCAGAATCAGATCCACTTTAACCAATTGACTATTACTCATAAGATCCTCTACCACCCCACAAATACCCCAATACTCTCTAGCCTTATTACCCAATATAGAAATCTTGACACTTTACGATCATCAAGGAAACTTAATGTTGCTACCTGCAAATCTAACAACATGGCAGGAAGTGCCCTGTTCTCTAATGCAGTGGGCAAAAATTGGAACCAACTCCCTAATAAACTAACATCATTGTCCTCCTTTACACTGTTTAAGAAAAACCTTAAATACTATCTTAAAACACATTGGTTATGTCCCTGTTCTAATCCAGATTAACCCTACCTTGCACCTATATGTCCTAATGTTGAAACTTTAAGATGTATCTGTAAAACAACTTTGATACCTGGATTTCTATACTACTGTAGATTGTACTGGTTAGAAAGGGAATTTTTCTGTTTGTGTTTTATTGTATATATTTTTTTCTCTATCATTACTGTTAACTTTTTTGTCTGACAAGCAATCTGTAACTTACTATAATGTTATGTTATGTTCTATTTTTGTTTCATGTCTTTTATGTGGAGCTTTTCTCCACAGGCCTCTACTGAAAATGGACATGTATCAAGTTGGACTAGCCTGGTAAACAAATGTAAAATAAAAATAAATAAAATAAAATGCACAAAGGAAAGTGACAATACAAAAGATGTGAAAAACAAAAAGTCTCTATGCATTAAGAAGCTACAAAAAAGCATTACAAATGTCGCTATAATACAATGGCAAGTAGAATATGTGAAGTAAGAAATAAGTGAAAATTCTTCTGTTTGACAAATAGGTAAATATATTGGCTGGTATTCATAGTGATTTGTGCAAATGCAGTAGGGGTATCCTTGATGCTTGCTAGCGAGTATAGATAAGGAACAATTCATAGTGGCCATTTACACTAATGGGCAATGCCTTAAGAATAATGATATGTAAATGAGAAGTTGTGTAAAGAGGTATATGCTGATGAAGTGCGCGTGCGATTTATAATTCAGTATCCATGTCATAAGCACATCCATTGTTAAAAGTATTACTGCTCCTCTGATATCTCTTTGCAGTTCATGAACTTGCTCCCAGTGATCCCTTCCATAGTTTGTTCAAGTATGCACAAGCACTTTACTGATACATAAATGAATGATTTCCCCCAGCGACCCCTTCAGTACTTTGTCCAAGTATGCACAAGCACTTTACTGATACATAAATGAATGATTTCCCCCAGCGACCCCTTCAGTACTTTGTCCAAGTATGCACAAGCACTTTACTGATACATAAATGAATGATTTCCCCCAGCGACCCCTTCAGTACTTTGTCCAAGTATGCACAAGCACTTTACTGATACATAAATGAATGATTTCCCCCAGCGACCCCTTCAGTACTTTGTCCAAGTATGCACAAGCACTTTACTGATACATAAATGAATGATTTCCCCCAGCGACCCCTTCAGTACTTTGTCCAAGTATGCACAAGCACTTTACTGATACATAAATGAATGATTTCCCCCAGCGACCCCTTCAGTACTTTGTCCAAGTATGCACAAGCACTTTACTGATACATAAATGAATATTTTCCCCCAGCAACCCCTTCAGTACTTTGTCCAAGTATGCACAAGCACTTTACTGATACATAAATGAATGATTTCCCCCAGCGACCCCTTCAGTACTTTGTCCAAGTATGCACAAGCACTTTACTGATACATAAATGAATGATTTCCCCCAGCGACCCCTTCAGTACTTTGTCCAAGTATGCACAAGCACTAAAATGACACAAAATAAATGATTTACTCCAGCACTTCAACAGTCTGACCATGTCTGCATAAGCCTTCATTGACATATCAATGAATGAATGATTTCCCTTAGCGAAACCTTCAGTAGTTGTCCATGTACTCCCAAACACTTATTGACACCAAATGAAATGTTTTCCCCAAGAAACCCCTTCAGTGATTTGTCCATGTACACAGAACTATTTCAATGACACCAAATAAACATTTCATCCATCGACTCTTTCAGTATTTTGACCATGTATGCACCAAATGAAATATTTCCCCCAGCAACCCCTTCAGTAGTTTGATCAAGAATACATAAGAATTTCACTGACACCAAACGAAGCACATCCCATAGTGATCCATTCCAGTTTGTCCATGTACGCACTAGCACTTCAATGGCACCAAATGAAGTGCGTCCCCCAGCAACCCCTTCAGTAGTTCATTCAAGTATGCACAAGCACTAAAATACAATAAAACAAACATTTCTTGATAATTGTAACTCTTTTTAAAAAAGTATTGTAGTAAATATTCATTTTTTTCCTTTCCAGTCAGGTAATTAATTTGCTGTCTACCTCATGTATTCCACAGGTAAGCTGGTGCTTGCTGGCATACATTCAGTGACTGTTATTGTATGCAGATGAGGCCCATTTATGTTCATCTCTGTGAATTGGTGGAATACCTGTAATAGCTCTCACCCAAACGTGTTATGCGTTTTCCTTAAGGAGGCAAGTTTATGAAAATACCTCTGTATTTCCATAGTTTATATATACATATATATATATATATATATATATATATATATATATATATATATATATGTCTACTTCCAAACTTCAAAGTTTCAAAACTTTGAGTTTCTTATGGTTGAGAACATAAGATCGAAGTTTTGAAAGTTCAAAATGTAAATAAAAAAAAATAAAAACAATTTTTTTTTTACATTTTTGCAGGGGGGGCCATCCCCACTGCACTCCCCACACCCCCTGCTAATTAAATATACCCACTCTGAGATCACACTACAGCAAATAAAATGGTAAATATACCATGCTGCTGTGTACTGCGATCTCCATTTAAATGGTTCAAAGTTTCAAAACTTCTAAGTTTTGAAACTTCGAAATTTAGAGGTAGACCCATGTATATATATATATATATATATACAGTATGTATATATATATATATATATATATATATATATATATATATACATATATATATATACATGCATATACACATATATAGATACATACACACACACACACACACACACACACACACACACACACACACACACACACACACACACACACACACACACACACACACACACACACACACACACACACACACACACATATATATCTTTACACACACACACATATACACATGCACATAAAATATGTGTTTCAAAACCAATAACAAAATGCATGACAAAAGAAGACAGAAACATACCAGTGATTGAAATAAAATATATATGGTGCATTCATTTATTCTTATCAGATCTTTTATCAGTAAAGAGCAAAAAAGGACTTTGGCTGACTGTAGAAAACCAGCATCATTTTGTATAGCAGTCAACCTTCATGCTCCGCAGCTGTTTGAGTAAACAGCAAAAAGTAAAGAAAAAATGAATTTGGCCGACTGTAGAAAGCCAAATGATGCAATGCTTCAACAGCAGCCAATCTATGCCCCCAGCTTTTAGACTGAAAAGCCTAAAAAAGGGACTTTTGCTTAATGTAAAAAGCTGATTGGTCCCACCAAAAAAGGCATTAAACCCATGCTGAAAGACAAGTATCCATCCATACTCCTTCTGCACCTTCTTTTTACTGTGTCTAAAAGGTTGTGGTGATATTCATCCTAATCCAGGCACAAATAGCTATTCTAAATACAAGAATTACACTATACTCCAAAATAACCCTGCCCTGCCTAAAATACATGAAAAGTGTATACAATACAAAGTTCTTACCTAGATTGCTGAAAGCTCAGTACTTCCCAATACACAATACACAACATGGTTTCTATCCACACCACAACATATGAACCTATATGATTGGATGGGAAATAGGAAATTCACCCCGGGGATCAACTCTGTGGCTCTGCTTGACAGTGGCACAGGAAAATGATTTTCTTGGGTGGCAAAAGCCAGGGTACCTTTTTGGCTGGGCTTGTATAGGCCCCAGGGCCGATAGCCTAGTACCTACCTATGAACCTGTGAAACTATGAACACCACCACTCTACTACTAAGCTTTGTTACAGTGGTAAATCAAACCAGAAACAAGAAAAAAAGTGTCTCTTCCATGTTCCTTAATCTGTCCAAAGTGTCACACCAAAAATTAATATATAGGATGTCTTCTCTAGGCTTTGATAAACTCTCAGTATTCTGATTTAAGTTACCTGTCAAACAGACAAGAAGCTGTAAATTGGCAAAACAACATCTCTTTCTCTCTCCTAGTGACCAAGGGTGTCCTCAAGGCTCCATATTAATTCCACTGCTTTTTTAATATATAGCAATACCAAGATAGAAACAGTAAACCATGCCAAACAACTAGGGGTTACCACTGATGAAAACCTAAAATTTGGCCACCACATAAAACAGGCTCTAAAGAAAACTATCAAAAACTGGAATGCATCTATAAAGCCAAACCCTACTTAACAGAGTCAGTGAAACTAATGTTTCTTTTTCCCAAATCCATTTGGTACTCTCTCCTCTTACATCCTTTCCTTTTGTGATCTTCCTTCCTTCTTGCACTACTACTGTGTTTCTACATTTCCCACTATCCTGTCTACACAACTGTCCCTTCCCTCCTCTTGATTTCTAGGCATCTAGGGTTCTACCATTTGACTGTGTGAATCTCTTCCCTTTCCTGTAGATAATACTCTGACTGATCCATCCTAACTCCTCCCCTTTACTTTTAACATGTGCATTTCTCCTTTGCTGAATCACTATCATACCCAGCAGCATCTGTCCAATGTAACTGTCAAGTAATATCAGCTCGTTTCCCCCAGTCCAGTCTGCATTACAGTGTTAGGTAATGGCTCATTTTCCAAAGGTAATTAGGATATACAACATAATAAATAAAGAGAGACAAAATGTTTAGAAAGTCAATGTGTTAACACATCAATCAATTGTGCAGCTTATAAATCCCTTCCTTTGTCTACAGCTTGCACCGGTGTTTTGAATTCTCACCAATTCCTTTGATATCTGTTGCCATTGCCACTTTTCATCAAATTTTCAGACTTCAAGCCCTGCTTTTTCTTTGTAAGGTAAAATGCAAGAAGGTTTCAAACAAGTAAGGGGGTGGTTGGACTTTTTGTTGAGAGTTATGTGAAATAAATTAGCAGTGAAAGAATCCATGTATAATTAACAGCAGGAGGAAAGGCCATATTGTATATGTTAAGTAAAAGAGACAGCAAAACATTTTTCTTACTATGTGTTAGAGAATAAGAATTTTGGAATTGTACAAAAACTTACGGCAATATGATAAAATAAATTAAGTGAATCTGAAGTATGTTATTATATGAATAATATAGCTCGAAGGAATAAAGACATTTGAAAAATTGCATAGAATTGCATTTTTATATGTATAATTTACATGAAAATCAAGCTGTGAGGTACTGCTGTATAACAAAAAGTGAGAAAAGTTGAATATTGTGGGGTGAATTATGTTTTGGTTATGGCAGTAAGGGTGTGGGTTGATGCAATATGTAAACATGTCTAAGATACATACATATATATAAATATGCTGATATGATGTCTATATAATTAGGCTCCCTTATACATGTATAAATGTGTGCATGTATGTGTGAGATATGATAACGCACTGAATGCTAAAATGATCAAAGTAAAATACAAAGAACAGTACTAATTGAACACCACTGTTAATGAAATACACATGTCAAAATCTAACTCAATGAATATTACAGATACATTCAGATTGTGCAGAGTTAGCAACACAACATCTAAACTAATAATAAAACAACATACAAAATCAAGTTACAAAACAAAACTTTATATCCAAAACCAAAACCCTCCTAAAATGACCTTACTACTTCTATATATACACATAGGTTCATAGGTAGGTACTAGGCTATTGGCCCTAGGGCCTATAAAAGCCTAGCCAAAAGGTACCCTGGCTTTCACCACCCAAGAAAATTATTTTCCTGTGCCCCTGTCGAGCAGAGCTACAGAAGTGATTCCCGGGGTGAATTTCCTATCTCCCATCCAATCATTAAGATATTTCTTGAAGAGTGCTAATGAGGAGCTTTGTTTGATATAGATAGGTCATTTGTTCCAGAGTATGGGAAGTCTCTGGGACAGGAATCTATCCCTCCAGCATGTTCTGTTTATTGTAGTGACAAGGTTTAGGTCCCTAGAGCATGTAGCTTGGAGGTATTGGGATTTCTTTTAGTGGATCATGTCCAACAGCTCTGGGTTTGACATAGCTTTGTATGTCAGGCAGAGATCGCCTCTGAGTAGGCGATATGCAACATAGTAAAACTGGAATTTTTTGAGACGGTCTGAATAGGGCATCTGTCTGAGGCCATTAATCCTCTTTGCGAGGTATTTCTGTGGTCTTTCCAGTTGTTGCAGATGTCTTGTGAGGTACATACCAAAAGATACGTTGTACTCTATAATGGTTCTAATGAGTGATGAGTAGAGGGAAACGATGACCTCTTTTTTCCTGGATGAGAAACCTTTTGTGAGGAGGTGTGCCACGTAGAAGGATTTCCTGACTACTGTAGCAATGTGATTATCAAAGGAGAGACTACTGTCCACCTGTGTCCCAAGGTGTCTTATCACACTTTCAGTGTTAAGTAGACTACTGCCTATGTGGTAGTTCATGGGTACAGAGTTTTTACCAAAAGGGATGACAATGCACTTTTGGGCATTTAGCTTGAGGCCATAGCTTTGACACCAGGCATCCGTCTCAGTGAGGCCCTTTGGTAGGATGTCCACATCATTAGGAGTTTTGATTATGGCTCCTAGTTTGCAGTCATCTGCAAACTTCATTAGCCAAAGACCTTCTGTGGTAGCCTGTACTTCAAAGAAGTAGATAGCAAACAAGAGAAGACCCAGGACTGAACCCTGTGGTACTCCACTTGTCACTGGTCTGAAGTTGGATTTGGAGTCTGCCACTTTCACAGTGTGGGTTCTGTCAGTGAGCTAGTTGGCAACCCATCTTGTGACATGGGGATTTATGCCTAGTTTAGTGAGTTTATCTATAATTCTAAAGTGGGGGATGGTGGCAAAAGCCTTGGTGAGAACTAGATAGGCTGTGTGAACCACCTTACCCTCATCTACAGCTTTAGTGACCGCTTCAAATAAGTCTATCAGGTTTAGGAGACATGAGCTGCCTTTTACAAACCCAAACTGGGTAGGGTCCAGAGTTTGGAGATTACCAATGTCATTGTTTATAAGTTCCATGATGATATGTTCCATAGCCTTGCAGACCATGCTCATCAGGCTAATAGGGCGGTAGTTGCCAGGGTCTGTGGTGGCTCCACCTTTGTAGAGTGGGATAACTGTGGCTGTGTGCCATTCAGTGTTTCTTATTTCCTACTTCTCTATCTCTATATAATTTTTAGCCCCATTCCCAACTATCTTTCTTCTTCCCACACTGGTTTGCACTATAGCCATCTATAATCACAACCCTCTATAATAGTACCCATCCATTCTACACTGTACTTTTTTCTTTTCCCAAATAAGCCCTCATTTCTTTTTATTTAGACTATTTTACTATACTCTAGCCTTAGTACCCCTCTTTTCTTTACATTCCAGACAGGATACAAGGAATATTTCTCTCCTTACCTATCCTCTTCTAGCTTTCAGAATCCACAGTCACTAAATCTCCTACTGTCGTGCAAGCCTTGTTTCCTTCTTCATTGCTACTTCCCCACTACCTGACATCTATACAATACAGATTCCTGTACTTAATTGTGCTACTCTTATCCTCTATTCCTCTCTTCCTGCTGTGCCATCTTTGATCCTACCATGACTCAATAATATCTCTCAACATCTCCCAATTCTGTCCCAACCACCTATCCATACTTCCCCCTTACAGTCTTCAGACATTGCAACAAATCTATTTAATGTTTCTCGAATATAGACTGACTAACTGCACTTCAAATCAAACCAAATCAAAATTAAGTACAAGAATCTTCTCAAAAAAACAAGTATGGGCAATTCCCTAATATACTAAAATCCTTCCATGAGAGATATACACCCTAATCCTGGCCCCACCTATCACAACGAACACAAAGATAATTCTCTTCCACACACCTCTGTAACCTCACAACAGCCAGTCTCCAACCCTGGTGATTTAACTTTTGCTGCAACAAATGTTAGCAGCATAAGAAATAAAACTGCTGAACTACATGCATGGATTACCCAACATAAGCCCAGTGTTCTCACTGTAACTAAAACCTGGCTTAAACCAGCATAAACAACTCCGAAGTTATACCTCCTGGCTATAATATCATCCATAATAACTGTATAAAGAGGAAAGGTGATGGAATGTATTTAATAATTTCCCAACACCTACCACATTTCCCCTTACAGCAAACCAACACCAAAATTCACTTCAACAGAACTTCTTATTGCTTTCCTCAAAATAAACAATAATAAACAAATATGTATTCCTGTCCTTTATATTCCCACAGCTATACTGGAAGATATCCTACATTGGAATCCATAGCATTTCCACAGGTCCACAAGAAAAACAATATCAATAGATGATGTGAATATCAGTTGGTCTGACATAAACTCTAACTCCTCTACATCTAGCATGAATTACATGGTTTCACAAAACTAATTAATAGCCCCACACAAGACATCAAATTCTCTATTAGACTGGATCCTAGTATCAGACTTCAGCAAATACTCCTATCACAGGTACAATGTTAAACTCTCACAGTGATCTTCTCCCAATCTATATGACTAGACATCTCACATATGCAGTCAAACAGCATATTTATGAAACACCATGTAACTTTTCCAACTTTAACCCAAAAATGTTCATTGCTACACTATCATCTATTAACTGGAACATCCTAAAAATCTTCCCCTTAGACAATGCTGCAATTGAATTCAACACAAATTTTCCAAATATCCTAAATAGCTTTGCACCTCCTGAAAGGAATAGACTGAAAACAAATAATGCAAACTGGCTATCCAAAAAGAGTAGAATGCTAATGTAGGACAGAGAAAAAGCATGGAAAGAATGTCAAAAATATAAAACACCACAATATCTTGAAAACATCAGAATGCTTTACAGTCATACTAAAATGCAAATAAACGAAGACAAAAAGTTATACTATAATACGTTTCAGAATAATACTAAATACAACCCTAAAAAATTTGTACATCTATAAAAGAAATCTTACATCCCAGCCAAAAATTCAACCCAAACCCCTCTCCCAATAAATCACCACTCAAAACTGCAATACAGTTCAACTCTTTTTTATAGATAGTATAGCATCTTTAACCGAGGGGACAGCCACGGTGGTGCAGCACTTAGCATTGCCACATCACAGCAAGAGGTTCTCTGGTTCTATTCTTGGCTGGGGCTCCTTCTGTGCACAGTCTGCATGTCTTCCCTGCAGTCACAAAGGTTTCCTTCAGGTGCTTTGTTTTTCTCCCACATGCCAAAGACATGCTGCAGGTGGACTGGTGACTCTAAATTAGCTCTAGATGTGAATGTGTGCATATGTGTGCCTTCTGTGGAAGGTTGGGTGCTGGGCTGGCAACTTGAAACCATAAAACTCCACTGCCAATCGTTCTGCAGACCATTGTTCCACTGTGGCAACCTCTAACAGGAAAAAGCTGAAAGGAGAAGAAGAAGAAGCCATAAACAAACTCTACAACAAAAGGAGGAAGCTACTACAAGATAGAGCAAAATCCTTAAAAGGTAAGACACCCTTGATCACTATAAGTAAAAAACTAAGAGCTCTCATAAAATCATCCAAAGCAAATTTCGAGAGAAAAATAGCTAAAGACTCAAAAGACAATCATAAGGCCTTCTTTAGCTATGTTAGAAACCTGGGAGGAAACTCCCAGATATGCTCAGAGCTAGTTCAAAATGATGTGAAGATTACTGATCCTACAGACATTGCCAACATACTGGCTGACAGGTTCAGTGCAAACTTCTCCCCCCCCAAAGGAGAGATATCTATACCAAACGATTGCAGCCCCCCAAACATCTCCCCCCCCCAAGTGAGAACTGCTCTCTCCAAAGCAAAAAACACAGCATCCATGGGACCTGATGGTGTCCCCGGCTGTGTGCTCCATGAACTCAAGGAGGAATTAAACCCACAGCTAGGACAGCTGTTTAATCAAAGTCTTACCTCTGGATACGTACCCAGGGAGTGGCGCACTGCAACTGTGGTACCACTTCACAAAGGCGGTGCCTCCACCGACCCTGGAAATTACCGGCCCATTAGCTTGACAAGCCTTATCTGCAAAGCCATGGAGAGGATCATAATGGACCTCATAAATAAAGACATAGGGAATTTGCAGACTTTGGATCCAACCCAGTTTGGCTTTGTCAAAGGCAGATCATGCCTTTTAAACTTGGTTGACTTTTTCGAAACAGTCACCAAAGCCATTGATGAGGGAAAGGCAGTCCATACAGCCTACCTCGATCTGGCTAAGGCCTTCGATACAATACCCCATTCGGGTATCATTGAAAAACTCATCAGCTTAAATGTCAACCCATACATCACAAGATGGGTTGCAAACTGGCTGAGTGACAGAACCCACAGGGTCAGAGCTGCTGGCGCCATGTCAGACTCAAAGCCTGTCACAAGTGGTGTCCCACAGGGCTCAGTCCTGGGCCCACTCTTGTTTGGCATCTACTTTTCCAGTACAAGCAAACACAGGAGGGTTATGGCTGACAAAGTTTGCAGATGACTGCAAACTGGGCGCCATAGTAGAAAACACATCTGACACAGATATCCTTCAGAAGGGTCTCACAGAAGCGGATAACTGGTGCCAGAGCCACGGCCTAAAGTTAAATGCCAAAAATGCATAGTCATACCCTTCGGGAAAAACAAGGTTACCCCTAGCTACCAAATAGGTGGCAATCCACTGAGCACAGAAGAAGTTATCAGGGACCTGGGGACCCAGGTTGATAGTAGTCTGTCATTCGACACCCATGTAGCTAAAGTAGTTAGGAAGACCTTCTACATTGCCCACCTTATCATGAAGGGATTCTCATCTAGATCAAGGGAGGTCATAGTCTCCCTTTACTCATCACTCATCAGCCCAATGATTGAGTACAATGCCCCATTCGAATGTATCTGACCCGACACTTGCAGCAGCTGGAGAGGCCACAAAAGTTCCTCACCAAAAGGATAAAGGGTCTCAAAAATCTGTCCTATGCTGCCCGACTGAAAGAACTCCAGCTCTATTCAGTCGCCACCGCTTGCTCAGAGGTGACCTTTGCCTAACATACAAGGCCATGTCAAACCCAGATTTGATGAATATGCTTCACCTCAAAAATCTAGATCCATCAGAGCCACAAGGCGGGAGACTTAAACCTTGACACGGCTATTAATAGGGCGTGCTGGAGGGATAGATTCATCACCCAAAGACTCCCTATGCTGTGGAACAAAATCCCGGTACATGTGAGGCAGAGCACCTCGCTGGCCTTGTTCAAGAGAAATCTTGACCAATGGATGGGAGATCGCAGATATACCCCAGGGATTACCTCAGTGTCACTGCTCGACAGAGGCACAGAAAAATAATGGGTATAGTTCCCCATACTAAAGGGGTGGCCTAAGCCACAAAACGATGGGCTAGGCTTGTAAATGCCCTCGGGCAGATAGCCTAGTATGAACCTATGAACCTATGAACCTATAAGAAGAAAGAAGAAGAAGAAGAAGATAGCGTCTTTAACCAAGGATTTCTCAACCTCTAATCCCAACCCTGCCCAACAGCCACATATCAAACATCCACTTTCACCTTCAAACCTTTGTCAACATCCAACTTAAACCATGCTCTTCAACTGATGATCTTCCAAGCGAGTACCTAAAAATTGCACCCAGTGGCATTGCCTATCCTCTCTCAACCTTTATAAATAGGTCAGTCAAGGAATCCAAAGTTCCTTCTTTCTAGAAAAAGTCACACATTATCCCTCTGCACAAAGCAGGAAATGCTACAGACATTAATAACTTTAGACCTGCAGCTATCTTATATCCCTTCACCAAAAAACTTAAAAAATGTATTTAAAAATTTGCTAGACTATCACCTGCAGGAGGAACTCCTATTCCCTGCATAACATGACTTTTCCCTTTCCCACAATACTAGCACTGCCCTTCTAACCTATATAGATACTGTCAATAAAGCTAGAGATCATGGCAAACTAGTCTCTTCCTTACTTCTGGACTTGTCTATGCCTTCAACACAGTTTGGCACAACAAACCTCTACTTCAAATGTCCTCAGTAGAGATCTCCCTCAGCTCACCCTTCTGTGGTTCAAAAGCTACCTGTCCAATAGGTATCAGTTAGTAAAATGTCCCTACACACTCTCTCCTTTCCTCCCAGTCACCACTGGTGTACCACAAGGTATTATGCTTGGTCCACTTCTCTTCAACATTTTCACCCACACCCTCTATACTTCCACACAACAGGCTACCCTAATACAATATGCAGATAATTCCATTCTTATTTGCACATCTGACAACATGGTACACCTCTAAACATACCTCTCAACTGTGCAGATTTTTCCAGAATTTCCAGATTTTTGGCTCATGATTTTGGTCTGTTCCTCATAACATTTGTGGTTTTCTGCCGAATCACTGGGATGATCTAAGGACCAAAGTCACTAAATAATAAAATACATTTTAGTTTCAGACTTAAAATCCTTGTTACTCCAGCAAATTTCTAAGTTTATAAAACCAATATTTAAAAAATGTCCCTATTTTCGGGCCTTTGTCCCCCATTTTGTTGGGATCTCTCCAGATTTCTTGCACTACGAGGTTGAGAGGTATGCCCAAATAATTACTCAAGAAGTATTAACAACCACTGAAACATAGCTTTGTAGCTCATGACCCAAAAGAGACCTAACTACTAATTTATTTCCCCAAATTCCTCTCTCATGAAAAAACAATACTGAAAGTTTTCTATCTTGGTAACATAACCATTGAAGTAATTTGTCATAGCAAACTATTAGTGGTGATAGTAGATGATAATCTTACATTTGACCTGCATATACAAAACTGCATAAGAAAAACTAGGAATGCCTTACACAGCCAAAACCTTTCTCACTGACACAACTAAAACTACACTTCCCACTACTTAACTCCTCCCCACTCTTCTTTATACTGCTCCCATCATTACTAACCTCCAGGCTTTATGAAAATTAAAACTTGAACAATGCTATAATAAAGTTGCTAAATTTGCAACACATACCTCTTTCAGAACTCACCACTTTATAGCACTGAAAAGCCCAATTTGGTTAGACTTGCCACACCAACTAACATAAACACTACTTCTTATCATCTATAAAATTACCCAGCATCCATCTGCCTATCCAGCACTAAAAACATTCTGTACAACTGTGTTCCCAGTCATTGTGATCTAGTAACCAAAAACTCATTTCTCTCTACAAACCTAACAAATCTACTGGGCATTGTCTGTATGTGTACAAGGTTCCTAAGGCCTGAAACTCTGTTTCCATCAGCTCAATACCCTCCTGCCCATCTTTCAAAACCACTCTTGAAAGATGTTCTAGCTAAAATCTGGCTTTGTTCTTTCTCAAAACTAGGACAACTATATCAATAAAAGTGAACAAGTATCTTTTCATTCCTTATATCACCTTACTCTCCGTTCTTCACTTACTTTCTTATTGCTTTCTAATTCTCTTCCCTGACTTTCTAAATATACAATAAGCCTGTTTTTCCCTCACTTCATACTGCAGTTCATATTTGTATTAGACTAACTTACCTTTAATTTCTCTACAGACTGTCTAAAATTTCTCAAAATATTAAAATTATTGCTCTATCCCTAGTACTGAACCAATGTTTTTTTTTATATTATATCTAATTTGTTATAATTATTAAAACAGCAGATGTTTTTGTTTTATTTTTGAAGACTGTAAAATTATTGTTCTTAAAATGTATTGTAATAAGTTGGAACTTTCTTTCTGGAACCACAGATGAAAATGGGTTTCTACCCAGTTGGATTTTCCCGGTAATCAAACACCAATAAATAAATAAATGCCAATGAAAGAACCTAGATGAAACTTCAAGAAGACTTTAATAATTTGCACCACCCACATTGAAAACTTGTAAAATTAAGTTAATAAAACATATATTTTTTCAGGTGGGCTACCCCACCATGCTTCTCCTAAACTCCCTGCAACTATTGGATTATGCAACTGTATGAAAAGAGAAAGTCCAAATCCCAGCTATAAATGATCTGGTAGTGAAAGATTTTTGCATATAGAAAAAACAGAATGTACTGATCAAGTCAGTAGCCACAGTCTGATTCCACAATTGGTGTCCACTCTACCACTTTCTGATATAAAACAGAAAACTGAAAACAAGCACATGACAAGTGAAGTTTGGCACAGAGAAATTTGTCACGGGACTGTTTAATGTGGGATTGGGGGGTTGGGTGGTAGCTGTGCTAGGTTACTTGGTTGGCTGAGAAGGGTTAGGAAAGGGTTAAGTGAGTTGGGATTTGAAGGGAAGTGAGGTAGTGTGAGGGGTGTGGTTTGAAGGTTTTTGAAAGGAAATCCAGAGTGAGCAAGCACATTTTTATGTGGTCTTGTTGTAGCAGGATCACGACCTAGACGACCTTGTTGGTAAGGTAGGCCTTGGGTGTTGGCATACATTAGAAGGTAAGCAGTACTCTTAGATGTACGCATATACAGTGGTATCAGGGAGGTGTTCATATATATATATATATATATATATATATATATATATATATTTATATGTTTTTTTTTCTGTTTCTCCGGTGGGCAGTTGATGTGGTGTGTGCTTTGGAATGCAGTAAGCTACTGTCTTTGGGGGGGGGGTACCTAATGCAGGAATGCTGTTTTGCTAGTAGCTTGGTAGGCTGGGTGATAGGAGATGTCTGTCAGGAAACTCAGGCAGAGTACAGGCTCATATTCATCTGCTTTCTGACTTGTTTCTGATTGCTGCAGGGTAGGGGAGTCTTCTGTTTGTTGTTAAAAGGTTAGGGTAAAGTCCTGTTACTGGCTGTGCATGGCAGAGGCTTAGTTTGCATTGTTTTAGGTTTCCCTGGTGGCTGTGGTATTTTGTGGGCTTTTTGGGGGCTGTTAGTGGTTGCTCGTTTTCTTTAGGGGGTTAATTTGCATTCTCTGAGGTTTTCCTGGTGGTTGTAGTGTTTCGCGGGCTTTTTGAGGGCCATTTGTGGTTGCTCATTTTCTTTAGGGGGTTAATTCACATTCTCCGAGTTTTCCCTGGTGATTGTAGTGTTTAGTGAGCCTTCTGGGGACTGTTAGTGGTTGCTCATTTTCTTTAGGGGGTTAATTTGCATTCTCAGAGGTATCCCTGGTGGTTGTAGTGTTTCGCAGGATTTTTGGGGGCCGTAGTGGTTGCTCATTTTCTTTAGGGGTTAATTTGCATTCTCTGAGGTTTGCCTGGTGGTTGTAGTGTTTTGCAAGCTTTTTGGGGGCCATTAGTGGTTGCTTGTTTTTTTAGGGGGTTAATTTGCATTCTCCAAGCTTTTCCCTGGTGGTAGTGGTGTTTTGCGGGCTTTTGGGGGCCATTAGTGGCTGCTCATTTTCCTTTTAAGTCTCGTTTTCTTTTTAAGTTGGTTAACTTGCATTCGCCGTGGTTTCCCTGGTGGTTGTGGTGTTTTGCAGGCTTTTGTGGCCGTTGGTTGTTGCTAGTTTTCTTCAAATTGGTCAGTTTGCATTCTCTGTGGTTTCCCTGGTGGTTGTGGTGTTTCGCGGGCTTTTTGGCAGCTGTTAGTCATGAGGAGGTACGGCTGGGTTATTTGCTTGTTCACGCTTTGTCTGGGGATTACAGTATAGTCTATGATGAAGAACACATGAGTCTGCCCCTTCAGCTCATGTTCGGCATTGGTATTAGCTAATATTAATTAATCATCATGCTGCTTGGTTCCTATTTAAGTATCATTTGTATATGTTTAGACAGTGTATGTATGAAATTTATGAATAATAAAGATAGCACTAGCATTGGCTTTATTTAAGGAGTAAAGGCGAACTCCTGAACTATTTAAACAGGTGCTTTAGGCATATTTAAATTGTGTAAGCCCATTGAGCTCACATTTGGCATTAGATTATAATGAATATTTGGCGACCCACTCTGAGTGGGTTAGAATAAGTGCATAGTATGTTTTGTTTCACTGACTGCTGCTTGGTTAATAACTAATTACCATTAATGTGGTTTAGGCATACTTAATTGAGCAAGCTTTAGTATTGCATTTCAGCACATTTATTCATGTGTTTCTTTTATTAGGTTGAATTGAGTTGTTCGAATTGTGCACAAGCGCCATCCTATTAGTAGTTCAGTTGTGTGTGTGTGTGTGGGTGTGTGTGTGTGTAGATGACTTAGTGGTTAACTACTGTGACTATAGAGTACAGGGTTCTGGGTTCAGGACCTGCGAGGGATGTAAATTCCAGTATGCATTTTGATGGCAGCTTGTGTTATATAGATGATGAGTCAAGGCTTTTTTTTTTTTTTTGAGGGACCTAGCATGATGATTGACTGCAGGGTGAATGACTGCAGTTAAAATAGGTAGCATACTTGCTTTATGATCCATAAGACGATGTTTTTTTCACACAGCATATAGATGGATTGTTGATACTGGTGCATTGCCAGGACCAGTTATTGAGAGCAATTTTATTGTGCCGATTTTATTCTACATCTTTAACTTTTATGTTTTCTTTCTAGGTGATTATGGCGGGGGCTTTGAGACAAAGATGGGCCAATATTGTAGCACAAGCTGAAGATTTGTTCAAGGACATTTCTGCTGAAGTACCGTCAACTAGCACGCAGGGTTTGACCACTCGTAAGAAGCGGCAGATGACTTCAATCTGGACATCCAAGGCAAAGAAAGCCAAGTAGACAGCATCGGTGGAGAAGGCTACGGAGGTGATGACACCCCCTTATTAAGCTGCAGATACTAATTCAACATGCTTGGGGGGTGAAGAGTTTGGCATAGTTGTGGAAGGTGAGGAAGGAGGCAGTGAGGGTGTCCAGAGGGAGCTACTGGGTAGCATTTTGGAGGCCTTAGCTGAGTCTGGAGGTGTTTTTGAGGATACCCTATTGTTGCTAGATCAGGAGTTAGGGCCGGATGTTCATGTGGTGGAGTCTGAATTTGGCTTATGGCCAGGGGATTGGTTGGCCTTACAGGCCCTACGGCAGGAAGGGACTCCCATTTTATTGACCCTGCACATATCTCTGTTAGTGAAGGAGAAGATTTGGAAAGGGGAGTTCATCGACATTTTTGAATTGATTGATGCAGATGGGGATCAGCGGTTGATAGAAGCGGAGACGGCTAATGGGAAGGACCTCTAGGCTGCATTGGCTGTGATATATCGCAAAAAGGTAGGGAGGTTTTGGGCTAAGACATGGGATAACTGGGTCCTAGGTTTCATTTATTATATGGTGGTGTGTTTGGAAAGGGACACTTCGCTGGCTCTTCCTCTTTTGGTTTATTTTTTGACCATTAGGGAAGCGCAGAGGTTGAAGCCCGGTTATGCATGGTTATGGTATGACCATTAGTTTTGCAAGTGTAAAGCAGTAGATAAATCTATACATTGTGAGGTCAGACATCTGGACATTAGGCTATCCACCACGATGGATACCAGTGAAGGGGGGTAGCAGATTATCTCAGCCATCTGAGGGAGGTGCAAGAATATGTTGGTCTTTTCATGCCGGCAGGTGTTCCTGGGTGAGTTGTAGATTTCCTCATATTTACTTGAAGCATATAGGGGCGCATGCATTTACACAATTTGGAGTGGGTGGGGGACAGGTTGGGGGTCAGGCACCGCACTTTGTGGGTATGAGAGGTTGGAATAGTTCCCGCTCAGTGGTTGGAATAGTTCCCGCTCAGCATTGCTAGGCGAGCATGGTCGGACTCATTTTCGTGGCAAAAGGGGGGGTCCTTCCGGGGAGGTAGAGGGCATTTTGGCAAAGCATTCACCTATTAAGGTGAATGTATTGCAGGACTTATTTACGCATCATCTGATGTCGATGGTAGTGGAGAAGTTAATAGAAGGTTTTTCCAAAGGGTTTTCAATGAAGTCTGCATTGGTGGGGGGGAAGTTGGGGGAAATTTGAGGTCTGTCAAGGGGAGGGAGGTGATTTTGCAAGAGTTAATTGACAAAGAGTGCCAGGCTGGGAGGGTGTTAGGTCCTTTTTGTTACTATCCTTTTCCTAACTTTATGGTGTCACCATTAGGTTTGGTTCCAAAGAAAAAGCAGGGTGTATTTTGATTAACTCACCATTTATCGTACCCTGCGGGTGAGTCAATGAATGATTTCATTCCTAGTGGAGAGGCTCCGAGTAAAGTATTCATCTTTGGATGATGCAGTTTGGGTTATTAGGAGTTTCAAAGAACCTTGGTTAGTTAAAGTAGACATTGAGTCAGCTTTTCATTTTTGCTACCTGTGAGGGAGGTGGATTGGCTGTTATTAGGCATGGTGGTAGGGGACAACTTTTATTTTGACACTGCCATGCCTATGGGATGTGCAGTGACATGTACTACTTTCAAGAAGTTTAGCTCAGCATTGCACTGGATATGGCAGCAGAGGGTGGAGGATCAGCAAGCTATACACTATTTAGATGATTTTTCATTGGTGGTCGAAGGTAGACAGCGGGTGTAGGTAGCTATGCAAGAGTTTGTGGGGATGTGTGAGGCCTTGGAGGTACCTTTGGCTAAGCATAAGCTGGAGGGCCTGTTGAGGGCCTTGGTATTTTTGGGGCTGACTGTAGATGCAGAACAGGGTTTGTTTTGTTTGCCTCAGGGAAAGATGGTTAGGCTGTGGGAAAAGATCATTTGGGTGAAGTTTAGGCCTAAGATTCAGGTGAAGGATGTTATGTAATTGTTGGGTTTGTTGAATTTTGCATGCAGGGCAGTTCATCCTGGGTGGATGTTTTGCTGGTCTGTGGCATTTTTTGTTGAAAGGACATAAGAGTAAGCACCACAGAGTATGGGACAGTAAATTGGCATGAGAGGATTTAGATTTGTGGATGGACGTTTTACAACAGTTGAATGGGATTTTATTTTGGCATCTGGATTAGGTTACACAAGGAGAACTGCAGTTGTTTACTGATGAAGCTGGGGAGTCGGGTATGGGTGCTTACTTTGTGGGTCAATGGTTTGCTGTTCCATGGCTGGAGCATTGGGCAGAGGATTGGAAACAGGATGTTGCCTTTTTGATGTTGATGCCAATCTGGGTGGCTTTGGTAGTATGGCAGGATCATTGGAAGGGGAAGAGGGTGGTATTTCATTCAGTTAATTTTGCGGTGGTGAGAGTGCTACAAAAAAAATGGCTAAAGCACCTCACCTGTTATTTATTCTTAGGAAATTGGTGTTGCATAGCTTGTTGATTAACTTTTCTTTTACAGAGTTACATGTACCGGTGGTTTCGAATGAGACAGCTGATAGTTTTTCTCATTTTCAGTTCTGCAGATTCCGTCAGGTGGCCCCGGAAGTGGCTTTGCATCCATCAGTTGTCCCATCCAGCATTTGGCAGATTGGGTGATAGTGATTGGCAGGTTGGTGCAACAATCATGTGTGGCATCCATGAGACGAGCATACGGTAGGGCATTGCTTGAATTTGACAAATATTTACGGCAGTTATCTGAAGAGGACTGCGTGTGGTCTGAGAATTTACTATTATGTTACCTAGCCATGTTGAAGGGGAAGGGAAGGGCAGTGCAAACGGTGAGGGTGGCCTTAGCAGCCATTGCTGTGTATACTCAGTTGCTTGGATTAGATGATTTCACTAGGTCATGGGTGGTGAGTAGAGTGTTAAAAGGGTGGGCTAGAGTTGAAAGGAGCAGCATGAATAGGAGATGACTGGTTACGAAAGGTATTTTAAGGATGTTGTTAAAGGGTTTGGGTAAAGTGTGTGGTTGTTTGAATAGTATGTGTTGTGGTGTACAGTTAGTGTTTGGATGTATTGCGGGGTGTTTCGTGTCTCAAAGTTATTGCGTTCATTGGTATGGGAGGATGTATTGATATTATTTAGGGTGGTGCATATTATATTGCATTCTTTGAAGACAGATCAGGAGGGGCTTGAGCCACCCATTGTTTTGGAGGAAGTGGGGGTAGCTTGGAGATGTCTGTTTGGGGAAGAAATTTGTGTGGGGCTCAGAAGGGTAGAATCCAAGGGTTATTTTTTTCGGCAGTAAGTAGTAAAGCATTGACAGGCGAGCAATTGAATGTGGTTATGAGAAGGGTGCTTTGGAGTGTGGGTTTGTAAGGAGATAAGTTTTCTTCATATTCCTTTCAGATGAGTAGGGCATCTGATCTGGCTTAGGAAGGTAGGTCAGTGGAAGTAATCAAATGGGTGGGTCGGTGGACATCCAATGCCTTTTTGAATTATATTAAGTAGTTTGTAGAGGATTTGTTTTTAATTTTTTTTCTCTCTCTTCTCTTAGATTGGAGATGGATCATCATTTTGGGCCATTCCTTTATATTCTGGGATGCTAGGCATGCGGCGGTTAGACCCAATGGCATGAATCTGGGTTTGGATCATTTTGGTTTTAAAATCATTTGGCATGGTGTTAGAGGGCTAAGGTGTTGTCAAATATTGCAGGAATTTAATGGATTGCAGGTTAAGTGGGGGTTGCCTCAGGTGTTAATAATACATTTAGGTGGCAATGACTTAGGCAGGGTACCAAAGAGGCAGGTGGTTTTGTCAAGTTCTTGAGGACATTTAACATTGGATGGTTTATATCTGGTCCGAGATTATTCCTCGGTTGGTATGAAAAGGGCCACAGAATTTTGCTGCCATAGAGAAGGCTCGCAGATATGTCAATTTTAAGTTGGCAAAATATTTGGGAGAAATTGAGGTACATACGGTCCGGCATGAAGAGTTTGACAGTAAGGATCCAGTGTGGTATAGACCACATGGTGTTCACCTCAACAATTTTGGTTTGGATTTATTTAATTTTAATTTGGGTTGATGGTGGAGGACCTTGTGAAAAAAGTTTTGTTTGCGGGGGAACAGCACTTTAAGGGCTGGTGGGCAGAGAAGACGGTCATGCCTGACTCTCTTCTGTTTCCCCTCTACAGGATGGTGTATTGAAAATTGGTAGTTGTCAGGAATTAAGGTGAGCGGGGATGCTGCCTTTGTTGTTTATCCAAGGTGAGTGGGTGTGCTGCCTTTGTCTGTTACTGTATATATGGGTGAGTGGAGACACTGCCTGTATGTTGATTTGATTGACGTTTGATACAGTTTCATTGTATTCAAGGGGTGAGCTGCCCTTATGTCTTTGATTCAATAAAGTTATGTTATTAAGTAATTTTATCAAAATAAAGGTCGCCAAATGTCTGTGAGTGTTTGTGTATTTATTAGGACCGTGACAAGTGAAGTTTGGCACAGACAAATTTGTCATGGGACTGTTTAATGTGGGATGTGGGGGTGCTGGGTGGTAGCTGTGCTAGGTTATTTGGTTGGCTGAGAAGGGTTAGGATAGGGTTAAGTGAGTTGGGATTTGAAGGGAAGTGAGGTAGTGTGAGCATTGTGGTTTGAAGGGATTTTGAAAGGAAATCTTTAGTGAATAAGCACATTTTGGTGTGGTCTTGTTGCCCTCCCTGCCTGAACAAATTGATTTTGGTTTGAGGTTTGTTGGGTGGAGAAGAGGGTCAGGCCTGCCTCTCATTTGTTCCCCCTTTACAGGATGTTGGACTGAAAATTGGTAGTTGTGAGGAATTAAGGTGAGCGGGGATGCTGCCTTTGTTGTCTATCCAAGGTGAGCTGGTACGCTGCCTTTGTCTTTAGTTATTGTATATATGGGTGAGCAGGGATGCTGCCTGTATGTTGATTTGATTGATGTTTGATACAGTTTTGTTGTATTCAAGGAGTGAGCAGGAACCCTTCTATTATGTCTTTGTTTCAATAAAGTTATGTTATTAAGCAATTTTATCAAAATAAAGGTCATCAAACGTCTGTGGGTGTTTGTGTATTTATTATCAAACAGCATACAAATCACCATAGAATATTTCTGTTTGATAAACTTCAGTTTCAAACAAACTGATATTCAATCAGAACAGCACACCTGAAACCATGTGATAAAAATGCAATTGGATCATCATTGGACAGCCTGTATATGTATGTATGTATATATGGGTCTACTTTATAACATTGAAATTTCATAATGCTGAATTTCATAACATTGAGACCAAAACATCTAAATCCCAAAACACTGAAAACCCAAATGAAATCTCGGAACATTGAAAGTGTGCTTCATAACATTGAAAACTACATTGCACAAGTAAATAAGAGCCCCTCCACCTACAACAACACCTAACTAATAAACACACTTTCTACTACATTTCTGCATGGGGGCAAGCCCCCCTGCACCCCCCCCACATTCCCCATAAATTAAATATACCAACTCCAAGGTTGCACTACAGTGGAAAAAAGTTAATTTCCTAACCTTACTGTATCACAATCACCATACACGGAGATAAGGAAATTAACTTTTTTCCACTGTAGTGTGATCTTGGAGTTGGTAAATTTAATTTACGTGGGGGGTGCGGGGGGGCTTGCCCCTCTGCAGAAACGTAGTAGAAAGTGTGTTTGTTAGTTAGATGTTGTTGTAGATGGAGGTGATATTATTTACTTGTGCAATGTAGTTTTCAATGTTTTGAAGCACACTTTCAGTGCTCTGAGTTTTCAATGTTTTGGGTTTTCAGTGTTTTGAATTTTCGATGTTATGGTCTCAGAGTTATGAAATTCAGTATTTGAAACTTCAGTGCTATGAAGTACACCCGTATATACACATATATCTTCCACCAAAGTGATTTCATATTGGAAAACCAATTTACAGCTGCGATTGTAAAACAGGGCAGTAAGCTGCATCACAAAATGAAATTCTAGACATTCTTCTCTTGATGTATTTAGTAAAGTATTTTTATAAATAACACCAAATTTGTAAACTAGGCAGTATGGCTAAGCATACTAATACCAAGAATTATGCTGGCACCTATAAAACAATACTTAGAATTGTGAATGGCTACAGAAACTGTACAATTCCATTACAGAGAAATGAAGCTGTAAGTTCAAGCAGACTAGCAGCAGGCTACTAATGGTCCTTTCCATACAGGAAGATAACTTATTTCTCACACTAGATCTTATTTGCCAATGTCATAAAAGTAGGAAACATGCCATATGATATCCCCCAGCCTAACAAAATACTGTTATATTTCCTCAGACTCAATCCCAGGAAGAGATAAGGTTCAAAGTTTCATAATTGCTTACTAGGTTATTGATTATAAGGATCTTAATAAGCTTAGTGTTCCATCTATGTAGTAGTTTTTAGCCCTCACATTTAGCATACAAATAAACCAGAAATAGACCGGACTAGGATGTGTTGGGACAATTACATATTTGCCCTATCCATAAATGACAGGGGTGTCAAACCAGAGATGAATTTGTGGTTAATCATCCATTCATCCAAATTACATTTGAATAAAGCAAGAAAATTACTTTGCCTGACTTGGACTGTAAGATAGATTCATAGAAACAGTGGTGTCTTTTATACAAACTTACCCTTCCGATATTTTTTATTTACTTTGCAAAAGAGATTGAGCTCCAATGAGCAGGTGTTTGTGATAACATCGGACTTGCAAATGTGTAATATGTCTGACAAAATAGGGTCTACTGAAGCTCAATACACAAGGCAGAGGATACCCCACATTACCCTGCATGATACTGAGAAGAGAGGAATGACGTTGAGAGATTCTGCGTGTTTTTTATGATTAAGCTCTTTGATTTTTTTTTAGTGAAAAAAGGTTGTTGTCATTCGAGTTTTGACAAGTATTTGGGCAGGTACATAACAAAAGGAGTGTTATACTCCATGATCTGCTTTAAAAGTGCAGAGTACAGTGTAATGTCTTAGCACCAACAAAAGGAACAGCTCTGGCAAATGTTTAATGTTGCAAGCCCAAATAACTCACATAAACTTGCACCAGCACTTTAACATAAAATTAAAGCAAAAGAAAATATGAAATCATTTTGACTGAAAACTCAATCACAGAGCTGCATGATAAATTGGAGGATAGCCAAGTGGATTGACAAGATAATTGAGGAATTCAAGCATTAAAAGGATGAGCAAATACTGGAGCACAAGAATAGCCTCATATGCCAAATGAGCCTTTTGTAATTATCTGCTGTTCATCATTAATATAAAGTTAAAAACAGAATGCTAGTTAACTTAAACTGCAGTGACCATCCAAGCAATACAGACATGAAGTGTAAAGATCATATCCTCAGGACTGCAATCATAAATCAAACAATATGTGTGCTCATCTGAGCAAATATTTATTTCTCTGAATGCTACACTGTGAGTAAACAATAATGTTAACATGATTTTATCTACATATGCAATTTGTTCAGCTATTCAAAGTAGACCACATATGTCCTGTACAAAGAAGCTGGCACTGAACTCTGACTATTATAATTAATAGCCACTCTAATGTGAACTAAAATTAATTCCATTCTACAGTATTTCATGCAGTTTACCCATGATTAAGAGTGCGGCATGAAAGCTAAAGAGAAAATGCTATAAAGATTATAGCATCACTGTGCTAAAAAGGCTAATAAAGATATAGTGGTACAATGCATCATTTGAAGAGTAGATAATTCTCTTGAATGGAAACATGAGAACTGCACTCATTTGTAATTTCTCATTTCAAACATTTTTTTTCTTAAGAAGAGAAATTTATCGCTCTGTGGAAATGAGTTAAATATGGGAAAAACAGAGCTACCTGTGTAAGGAGAAAGGCTATGCACAGAGGCTCTAGATACAAATGTTTTTCTTTCTTTCTTTCTTTCTTTTAGATGTTGCCACATAATACAATGTTTTAGATTTTTTACACAAGTAAATGATTAATTGCTGTTGTGTTGCCAGAGCTTCTTCATGGGTTTCCATCATGAAGACAGAAACATTAAAGTATATTTTTGTAGAGTGCAACATGTAGAAGTTCTAATTCATTAAGCGCAACTCATCGAACGTCAATCCCATGTTCGATCACCGTTTTCCACAGGAAATAATTATTGTCATAGTTTCTAAAAGTGCACCAGCACTAATTCTCTTCTTTTGTAAGATCCCCCCCTTCTTTTTGTTTGTGCAACACTGGAGCTAGAGATATGGAGGCCAAGCTACCCAAATTGGTTATTGAGGGGGGATGTTTCCCCCTGCAAAAAATGATCCTATTTAGGATTTTAATCAAGCTGATTTTAGGCTCATCCTGCGGCGTGACTTAGTTCTTCTTTGACTTGTAGTTTACTGAGTATAGTGGAAGTAAATAAGATATTCTGACAAATTCATCCTGATACTTATTCCTGCACAGGGCACATTTCCAAAACAATTTGCACAAAGGGCTACATTTGTTCCAACTTTTACTGACCATTTGTAATTCCATAAAACTGGATATGGAACACAGACAGAATAAAAATGACGATATGCAGCACCACGCAAGCAATTCTGAAACACATTCTTATTTTAATGAGGCAATAAAAGGTGGATGTAAAAACTGGGGGAAAATACTACACAGTGGCAATGTATCACATATAAAATACATGGTTCCCCAAGCTAAGACATATCAGCAGAACCTTCTAACTACTGTAGAAGTCCGACTTAGTCTATACAGGTATAATCTGAATAAATGGATTGATAACTTGAAATTGCAAACCCCCCCCCCAAAAAAACAGGGTTTAGAACCCCTAAGTGTCTCAATACATACTTATTCAGCCTATCTCTCGGCTATTTGTATGCAAAATATCAGGGCTGAAAACTACCAGGGGAATATAAGTCTAGGCTTCTTAAGATCCTCGCAGATCAACAGCCTAGTAATTACCTCTGAACCTATTTAGGAGATGTATGTCTATCACATTTTCCATTACAAAAATTCCTGATTTTTTTTTTTTGTACTGGCAAAGAATATGAGACATTATTTGATAAGGAGGAAAGGTATATACTTCCTGGGGTACACCTATATTATCTAAAGATGAGGGTCGCTTGAATGTGCAGACCCTTATTACCATTATGATGCAGTACAATTTAAAGATTCTTGGGTAGTTACTAGCCATGGATCCAGCAGGCCTTTGAGAAGCTTGAACTAATACTCTCAATTGCTCCAGAGCACTGTCTAGTCAAATGAAGGCTGAGAGAATCAAACTCTGGACTACAGGACACAGCTTGTTAACAGCTCAAAGCTTTAATCCTCTATGCTAACTGTGAGATATTTAAATTGTTATACTTGCTATCAATGTCTTCATATGAACCAAAGTGGAAGAAAGTTACATCTGTAATATGTTTTAATATTGATGTTCTTGATGTGATAACAGTATGCAAACTGGAAAGGAATCTCCTTATGTGATGAAGAAACTTGTGTGTCCTCTAAATGACCTATTACAATCTGGTACATAGCAATGCTGACACCAAAAGGAGAGTAATGGCCTAGCATGCAACACGCATGTCAGGGTGAAGATCATGCTGTTTTGTTGACATGCAGGCTGAACTTGTGTGTATGATCTATGTATGCAGGCATCACCCCAGGAAAGCAAAGTCACAACTGCTCTGAGGGGACATATCTTAGATGGGAGACTTTTGGCCTGTTCTCACATGTATTATGGCCTATTTCTGGCATTTGACTCTTGCCTCCAAAGGAAAGAAATCGGCCAGTGCACTCTCACTCTGACAAAGAATGAATAGGGCATCCAGTTATCACTTTGGTCAGGGAACAGATGAGTACGTTCTTGTCCTGAAGAGAAACTGTTGACTCAAATGAATGCCGGGAGAGGGAAGTAAATATGTTCAGAGTGTGGACTAATAAAATAAAGATGCTACAATGTTAGAATTAGTATATACTCTTTCTATTCGCATTAAAGTAACAACAGTCCTCACACTTCCAACATGCACCCAAGCACTACAGTATGTCATCTACATACATTTCATCTTCCTTTACAATAACCTTATGATCCAGTCCTCTACCATAACATGTCCACATTCATGGTCTACTCAACATACAGAATCACCAGGGAGTTTCCATTGCATTCTCTGTTTGCTTTTTCTTGCTTACTAAGCAAAACAGAACTGACTACCATCACAGACACGTTCAAGTGGCTACATTACAGCCCTCCCTGTCACTGATGCCATCAATTCAGGTTTTCATTTGCTGATGCCTTCATTTGCCTGCCCACATAAACACACTTTTTCACACCTCATTTCTTAGCTTACTGAAACATTTGGGATCTTTTTGCCTTAAATACATTTCTAGTTTTCATGTTATTTACTTCTTTTATTCTCATTATAACATAAAACTTTCCATTTAATGTATTCTTTTCTTTCTTTTTTAAATGATTATCACATGTTATTCTTAAACGTTAGACATAGTTTAAATGCTATTTATAATTGGAATTAGATGTCAAATAACATCCGAAAATGTACTTAGTGATTACAATGGAAGTTTAATGCCAAAAACAACTCGAAATCTACTTAATATTTATACTATGCCTCAGTACGCAATTTATAAAACATTTGAATAATTAAGCCGCAGTTCACATTACAGGATTTTTGTTCAAGAAAAAAAGAAATGCCACTACAGCCATAGGTATAAAAATACCTGTACTGATTTCAGTAGTACATCTTGACTGACACAGTGAACACTATTCCCTTTTTTAAATAACATCTTTATAAAATGCTCTGCAATCACTAGGCTTATAAAGCTTTAAAGAAATATTGTCCATTTCGTCTGTTATTCTGTAATTCGTGATCACTAACTCTATAAGCAGTTTTATTTAACTCCCAAGAGCCTTCCATATGCAAGAGCATGAATAACAATGTTATGTTGAAAACTGTATACATGTAGTCAAAGATCACCTGCATGTGCATTAATATGATTATTTCTAACCACATATCCACCCACTGCACCAAACAAATCTAAACCAAGAACGCAATATTTTCCTGCCTAAAGTAAGAAGAGTTACCTACTCATTAGGATTTATTTTTCTGTATTCCCTCCCAAAATAACAATCATCCATGATGTGTACTAAATGCTTTGTATATATTTATTTATTAAGACTGTACTGTAAATATGCTGAGAAACAACTCATTTTTCAGTATATTTTATTTGTTGCTACATAATAGAATACTACCATCTTACTGCTAAAGGCTTCAGATAGACCGGCTACTTACCTTACAGGTGAGACCACACTAAAAGCTGAGACAAACAAACCAATGTTTTGTGACTAAAGCAACACTAAGTTTACTTGCTATTAAAAGTGTTTATGAATCTATATAATAACATGTGGCTAAGAGTTTCTCTTCATAGGTAGTTACTAGGCTCGCAGACCATGGAAACATTGGAGAGTCTAGTTCAAATTCTCAGTTGCCCTAATTACTGTTTGGTTAAGCAACTTGCTCATGGTCATACAGTAGGTTAAAGAGGGCTGAGAGAATCAAACCTTGTACCTCAGGAACCACAGCTCACAGCCTTATGCCAATTGCTCGACTTCATATTTTAATAATTGTTGGGGGTCTTAAAAATGCCCCAGTTACAATATGACCATCAGTATTATTCATACTCCTTTCACATTATTACATATTTTGCCACTAGTTTCTGGGTAAAGAGAAACATCTGGCTTAGTAAATATATAGGCAGCATAATGCAGTGCATTTGAAAATTGAAGACTTACCAAGAATCCAAATGTGTTGTTTTGTGTCCCATGCCGAGGTACTCCTGGATTTTCACAGGATGTGCGGGTTGGCTCTGAATATAAAAAACACAAGAACATATAAATTTAACTTTTCTGTGAAACTCATACTTTCTTCTGCATGTCATAGTCATAACATAACTTACATATCAGGGCCTAGAGTCTGCAGAAACATGATGTATCCTGCATTAATCCAAGCATAATCCCTCTGACAGTATGTTTGGCCAGCATCATTTGAAACATACTTAAACCATGTGCTTGCCTTATTTCTTACACAAAACTGTTTCATTCTTTCTCTATTTTACACTGAACCATGTTTTCCTACTTTCTCCACAAAGTCCCAAACTTGCATTCCTCTAACCCAGAAAAATGTTATGTTCTACTGTCCTCCAAAATATAAATCAAACACAAAGCCACATTAAAAAGCCTTAAACATTAATACAAATGAACCTCTTAATCTTTTGCACCACAGCAAAATCAGTCCCATATTATTTACGACTTCAATACCGACGAAATATACCATGCCTTATACTCCTTTTCTAAATGTTCTCTATAAATGTCCTTGCTTTTTCACCATTTTGTTTGCAGATGACAAAGATTAGACAGAAGTACTAGTTTATATTAGGAATGGCACTAAGCAAACTAGCCATTTTCCAAATGGTGACATTCATTAGAGAGCAATATGTATAAGACCTACATCACTGAGTACCACTCTGTACTCCCACAACCATGACAGTCATATCTTGACTTTACGTAGTCTTATAACAGTCAATGTATAAGCTTAGATGGCATTTGTTTATGTTTGTCAAGTCATTTCATCTTTTCATGATCTGGTAAAGATGAAATCTATCAACCAAATTTTAAATTGGCTACATATTTAATAATTTCCTATCTTACATTTCTATATCAGTTCTGTTATAGTCTTAATGTTGTAGTCTTTGGGCTCAGTAAAAATATTAAACAGCAGTGACAGTATTTTGCAGTATATGCCCAGTACTTGAACAAAGCAGCTGTTGAGAATTTGAAATATTATGTCTATTAGTTTGCTCTGAAATGCCATAAGTGGGTAGTCTCCTTAGACTGCTCATATCCTTACTTGAATGGCATTCACTGACCCTGGCTCTATGGACACTAACAGTGCATTTGAATGGCAGTTTTAAACTGAACAATTTGTTTGACAGAGAAAAAGATTGTATGAGCTTTGCGAATTTTCACAGGCAAGCTGTGTGTTTCTTCATACTTCTAAAAGATGAAGGAAGGTTACATGACATTAAGGGTGAGAATGCTGATGTAATTAGTGTTCTAATGAGCAGAGTTCCAATTCTGTGTTTTAAGACTTCCCGTGTCTACTGTCAGTTATTCTTTATTTAAGAAATTTTTTTGTAATTTAACATATTTACATTTTTACTGAAAATCTGTATTAATTTAACACATTTACATTCTGTTAGTTATTCTAATGGGTCAAACAGGTAAATTTGTTTGAAGGGTATAGAAGCCTGAGAAGTGCAGGCACTGAAAATCATCACATAACCAAAGAACACTGCAGTAATTTGCTTATTTCAAGTGAGTATGTATGGCTGTAATGATTCCAAAGCTACCTTTTGGGGTTGGGTAAGACATGAGACTGACTCAGATGATTCCTCGTTAAATTGTCTCTATAGGAGAATGATTTTTGTATATCATTCTATAAGTAGGAGCTACAATAATGTAATAGTAGGACTGCTTGTAAGAGAAACAGATGACTTGAATATTTTAGTTGGAATTAAGACCTAGATCTAGAATGTAGAGTTCAGGGGTCAGCATTAAGTTGTTTCATGGCAAAAGGGTAGTCAAAAGATATCAGAAAGTTGACAGATGGCTTGCAGGAAGGAAAAAAAGGAAGTGCCATACATATTCTTACGGCTCAAGAGTAAATACTGATATTATCTCGGGGTATGTTTTCTCCTTTTCTTCTTGATTGAATTCTAAGAGAAGAGGCTTTTTATGACAGAATATTTTTTGGCAGGGGAAAAAAAAGGAATAATGTGACAAGGATATTACATATTTGTCATTCTAATCATTAAGTATACGATACATAGTAATACAGATTTTATAGCATGATGCATAGCTAAAGGAAAGAAGAGCATTTGCGCGTTATTATGACTATTAAGTATAAAGTACAAAACAACACAGATTTTGTGGCATGATACATAAGTCATTGGACTAGGCAAGCTGGAAGATGGTGTACCTTTAAGTTATAAGAATGAAGGATATATTTGCTGCTTAAAAGTATTAGGCTCTGTTGTCTATAAGCAGAACACTCACAACTGAACTTTTTAGGTAACAGAAAGTTGAAACCTGAGACAGCTTTTCAGAAAGAAATCTCAAAAGAACCAATGAGGTGCTTAGTCTAAGCTGTAGTCCAGGTTTTGTTTTCACACTGAACTGATCGAAGGAAGGACACTGAGGAAACTTGGAGCTATAATATATAACATTAAGTATCCTGTTTTTTGTTTATTTTGTTCTTTATTTCTTTGTTATTTATAGCACTTTGTGTACTGTGTATTTTTCTAGCTAGTTTCACTGTGTGTGAGGTATTAACTGGAAATTGTCCACTTTTATTAAGCATCTGTTGGGTTGTTTGTTTCTGATAACTTGTTGCAGTTAAACTCTTTTTTCTAGAGGCTCATTTAGCTGTTTAAAACTTTCATTTAAAGGCTCACTGCTGCTTTTCAGCTGTGAGAAACATATCTGCAGTTTGTTCTAAGTAGTGGGGATATTTGTAGCATTTCCATATTCAGGCTTGCATTTGGGTCTAGTGTTTGTGGAGGCTGTGTGTCTGAGCATATATTCAGGGACATCTTGGTTTAGCCGAAGCCATCAGACATTTCAGTGAGAGAGAATTGTTTGAGGTCATTGGCTGACTGAGGTCACCTGGACTACAGCTTAGACTAAGCACCTCTTTGGTTCTTTTGAGATTTCTTTCTTAAAAACTGTCTCAGGTTTCAACTTTCTGTTACCTAAAAAGTTCAGTTGTGAGTGTTCTGCCATTTCTCTCTGAACTGATCGAAGGAAGGACACTGAGGAAACTTGGAGCTATAATATATAACATTAAGTATCCTGTTCTTTGTTTATTTTGTTCTTTATTTCTTTGTTATTTATAGCACTTTGTGTACTGTGTATTTTTTCTAGCTAGTTTCACTGTGTGTGAGGTATTAACTGGAAATTGTCCACTTTTATTAAGCATCTGTTGGGTTGTTTGTTTCTGATAACTTGTTGCAGTTAAACTCTTTTTTCTAGAGGCTCCTTTAGCTGTTTAAAACTTTCATTTAAAGGCTCACTCCTGCTTTTCAGCTGTGAGAAACATTTCTGCAGTTTGTTTCCCACCCTCCCTCCTTATTGGTATAGTGTTTTTATAGTTGGTTGCTTTGCAGTTGCCCGCCCCTAGTGTAAATTTGATCTGGGACCCTCCTCCCAGTCTAGTGTCATTACCTCATTCTACCCAGTACAGGGAGAACATTTGAGAAGGCCAATCAGCTTAGTTTCTGCTACTCCTTTCTCTCTTTCCTTTATCTCTTTCCACTTTAAAAAAAAATTGTATCTGCTATTACTGTATTTGTGTTTCTTTCTACTTTATTTTGCTTTTGCGTCATCTTAAAAGTACTCAGTTGTATTTATTACTGCTTGCTGTAACTCATTCTAAGCCTTTAAGTTTAAGCACTTGGGCTTCAGACCAGTTGTTTTACATTAAGAAGGTTTGTGGTCTGCACTGTAGTGGCAGAACAGGTAGCTTACATCCTTCTAAGTTGGGAACTGCTGACTGAGGGCTCAGTGTCTGTTATTCTAAAAGGGTATTAATTCTGGTTTAAGCACTTGGGCTTCAGGCCAGTTATTTTACATTAAGAGGGTTTGTGGTCTGCACTCTTGTGGGAGGAGAGGCTGGACTCTGCCCTTCTGAGCTGGGAATTTCTGGTTAAAGGCTTATAGTGCCTGCATATTTGAACTGTTTCTTACTGAAATTGGTACACCTTGTTTGCTGTAGCATAGACTAGATCCAGGCCTGCTGAATCTAGCTTTGTTTGTATGCTTGTTGTTTGATTGCTTGTTATTTCCCTGAAACGCTAATTCCACCTAAAACGCAGCTTTTCAGCATTTCTGTGGATCTCTAGTGATATCTGCATTGCTTACTGTACTTATTTCCTTGTTTCACTTGAAAGAAAGTTACTGTTTGTCGTTTTTGCATTTAAGTTACGTGTAACACATTGCATTTAAGTTACCTGGCACTTGCTCACTAAAGCAATTATATAAGTCAGCACTAAAAAAATTAAAAGCACTACACCCTCACAAACTCCGCTTGAGTACCTTGTTCCCCACTGGCCCTTTTTCTCAATTATAAAGGAATTCCCAATACTATTCTAGCATGTCCAAAGGTCAGTTGTCAGTCTCCTCTCCGGTCCAGCTGGTGAATCTGGGAATCTTGAGGCAGTGTTACAACTGCCTCATGTACACAGACAACCCTCTCCTCCTCCCAACAAATTCCAACACATGTGAGAGATGCAACCATATAGCCAAACTGGTGGCTAAGCTCTCTCAACTCAGTACTGGCGTAACCAGTCAGGAGGAGAAGGAAACCACACCCACTACAATTCCAGTCTCCCATAGACCTACCACGACAGCAAACTAAACACATAAACACACAAAAACATACTCAGAGGCTCTAAATAAAAATCTGCCTAAGCAGCAGAGACCTCCAAAGCAGACACCCAAGCAACCGCTACCCCAAAACAAAACATGTGCAACACATAGCTCACAAAGCCAGTGTGACGAACAGTCTCAGCCCTTAAGGCTAAACAACACACCTGATACACTTGTAATAGGTGACTCTATCGTCAGGCACACTGACGTCCCGCTCACCAGGCTGAACAAGGAGGAGGTCACGTGAGCTGCCTGTCGGGCGCTAGGATCCGCCACATAACACAAGTACTCAGATCACTCCAAGGCAAGTACAAATATGACTCAGTCATTGTCCATACTGGTGTGAATGACCTGAGATGTACCTCCCTGGACTACATAAAAAGAGACATAGAGGAGCTCTCTGAGCATGTAGCCCAGGCCGGTATGACCCTGACCTTGAGTAGCATCTTACCCTCACCACGAATGATGTCACAATATGAAGACAAGATGATCAATTTCAACAATTGCTTAAGTATTGGTGTCATTCAAAGGGGATCCAATGCCTGTCAGCCTGGGATGACATGCTCGACAAGCAACGATGCTTTGCTTGGGACGGCTTGCACCTGTCACCCCTGGGCTTTTGGATATCGGCAAAGGCTCTTGCTACCCCCATAGTGCCTTCTTTAGGCAAGGCTCAAAAGACAAACCCACCTCCATAGGTATGACAAGGGATAAGAAACTAAGAGTAATGCTACTCAACGCCAGAAGTCTAAACCTCAAGATGCACGCACTCAAAACTCTCCTTAGCATGGAGAACATCAATATCTGTGCAGTAACAGAAACCTGGTTCAAGGCTCCCGAGAGCACCCCAGCACTACCAGGTTATACCTCACACCATGCCTTTCGGCCCCAATACTTGGACCCATCCACAAAAGGAGGGGGAGTATCAATATTCGTCAAAGATACCCACACCACCAGGTTGGTGGCACAGCACGAAGCATCAGAGACTATCCATGTGCAACTAACAGTGGGTAAAACTGCCTTCCAGTTTATAGCCTGCTACAGACCACCTTCCCAAACCCAGGAACCCCACTCAGACTTCCTGAGTACACTGGAAAATATGAAGGTCTCTCAAAACACCATTATATTGGACGACTTCAACTACCCAAACATAGACTGGGCACATTACTCTAGCTCCAACACCCTAGCCCAAAGGTTCCTAGAATTTATAAACTCAAATGCTATGGAACAACTTGTTACCACTCCCACAAGAGGGGAAAACATACTGGACCTGATCATCATCAACATGGGGACTGTATGCTCCAGACCAGAAGGGTATCCCTCAATGGTAAGATCAGACCATAAACTAATCTCACTGGATATTCACATCCCGACCCCACCCCCTGCCCAGAAAACCACAGTGAAAAACTTCTCTAAAGCAAATTTCACACTCCTCAAAACCGAGGTGGAATCCTTCAAAGCCCCCGGGCCTGTGGAAAATACAGCCCAGACCGCAGAATCCTTTATAAACGCATTCTATGAACACCTTCAGGAATGCATGGATCATGCAATCCCAAATAAAACCAAGACCTATTCATCCAAAGGCAGACGTTCTGTCTGGTGGACCCCAGCCATAAACAAACTATACAATAGAAGGAGGAAGCTGCTACATGATAGAGGAAAATCCCAAAAAGGGAAGGCATCTCTGATCAGTATTAGCAAAAAACTACGGGCACTCATAAAATCGTCTAAGGCCAGCTTCGAGAGAAAAATTGCACAGGACACTACGGATAGTCACAAGGCTTTCTTTAGTTATGTTAGGAACCTGGGTGGGAATTCCCAGATATGCTCAGAATTAGTCCAAAATGACAAAAAATACACCGAACCCACAGACATTGCCAACATCCTAGTTGACAGGTTCAGCGCAAACTCCCCCCCCCCACCAAAAGGGCAAATATCTATCCCAGCAGAGTGCTGCCCCCCTGACATCTCAGATGCTCAGGTAAGAGCCGCCCTCTCCAAAGCAAAAAACACAGCATCAATGGGACCAGACGGTGTCCTGGGCTGCGCCCTACATGAACTCCAAGAAGAGCTAAACCCAAACCTAAAACTACTGTTCAATCTCAGCCTTACTACAGGATATGTACCCAAAGAGTGGCGTACAGCAACAATGGTCCCTCTCCACAAAGGTGGTGCCTCAACGGATCCTGGAAACTATCACCCCATAAGCCTAACTAGCTTGGTCTGCAAAGCTATGGAAAGGATCATCATGGACCACATAAATAAAGATTCTGGGGACCTACAGACACTGGATCCTACCCAGTTCGGCTTTGTTAAGGGCAGATTCTGCCTCTTAAACCTGGTCAATTTCTTTGAAATAGTCACCAAGGCCATTGACGAGGGGAAGGTGGTCCACACAGCCTTCCTGGACCTCGCAAAAGCCTTCGATACAATACCCTACTCGAGCATTATAGATAAGCTCACCAGCTTAAATATAAACCCCTATGTCACTAGATGGGTTGCAAACTGGCTCAAGGACAGAACCCACATGGTTAGAATTGCTGGAGCCATGTCAGACTCCAAACCAGTTACAAGTGGCGTCCCACAAGGCTCAGTCCTGGGACCTCTCTTGTTCGGTATATATTTCTCGGAGGTACAGGCCAACACGGAAGGACTGTGGCTGACCAAGTTTGCAGATGACTGCAAACTGGGCGCCATAATAGACTCTCCAGCCGACACAAGCATCCTCCAAAAGGGCCTCATAGAAACAGACAACTGGTGCCAGAGCCATGGCCTCAAGCTAAATGCCAAAAACTGTATAGTCATCCCCTTTGGCAAAAACAAAGTGCCCACAAATTACCACATAGGTGGTAATCCATTAAGTACATAAGAAGTAATTAGGGACCTGGGGACCCAAGTTGATAGCAATCTCTCATTTGACAACCACGTGGCCAAAGTGGTTAGAAAAACATTTTATATAGCCCACCTAATCATGAAAGGATTCACATCTAGATCAGGGGAGGTCATCGTGCCTTTTTACTCATCCCTCATCAGGCCCATAATTGAGTACAATGCCCCTTTTGGGATGTACCTTACCAGACACCTACAGCAACTGGAAAGACCCCAAAAGTACCTCACCAAGAGGATCAAAGGGCTCAAACAGATGCCATATGCTGCCCGGTTAAAGAAACTCCAGCTCTACTCAGTGGCATACCGCCTGCTCAGAGGCGATCTGTGCCTGACGTATAAGGCCATGTCCAACCCGGAATTAAGGGACATGCTGCACCTCAGAAAATCCAAATCCCATCGGGCTACGCGCTCGAGAGACTTGAACCTCAGCACTGAAATAAATAGGACATGCTGGAGGGACAGATTCATAACCCAGAGGCTCTCTTCACTATGGAATAAAATCCCAGTCCAGGTTAGGCAGAGTCCCTCATTGACTGTCTTCAAGAGGAGTCTTGATGAGTGGATGGGAAATCATAGGTTTACCCCGGGTATCACTTCTGTGTCACTGTTAGACAGAGGCACAGTATACTAACCTCGAAAAAGGGCATAGCAAAATTAATTTAAAATGGGTGGCGAAAGCCAAACACACTCTGGCTAGGCTTATAAATGCCCTAGGGCAGATAGCCTAGTATGAACCTATGAACCTATGAATGAAGACGAATACTTTATAAAAACAGTTCATAGTTCACAAAGTGAGGAAAATGTATGTAAATATTATGGAAAAGGAAGTTTCTGGTATATGGACTATGTACATATATATATATATATATATATATATATATATATATATATATATTTCCAATGATAAAGTTTAAAGATTAAGCTTAAAATGACTGCATGTGGTTAACTTTCACTTTAGTGTAACTGACTGCATATAACTGTGTCTGGATTTAGTTAAGATCATGCTGAATGTTCACTGTTTACTTGAGGACCAACAAACAAAAATCGTTTTAAAAGTGTTTTCTTTTTCACTTTTCTGAAGGATCTCCTTTATATACATTCCATATTCACACTCCCTTGTTAATGTATTATGTGATTTTACTTCTAGACTTCTGCATATTCTGCTCTTTTGATTACAATTTTTCCACATAAGTCTTATCCTTTTGGTTTTGATCCTTTCTTCGCTGGTACCATTTTGTTTCTTAATATCATTAATTTACTAGTCATGTTTTCCTTAACTATGTCTACCCATTTCTTGTCTGCTTCAAGCAACCCATTTCATTCTTTTCCTTTTTTCTTCATCTTCACCCAGTTTGCATGCTTTCAGAAACATTTAGAAATGTTGTGCTGCTCTGCTGTTATCTATTTATCTTAACTCTTGCATTATTTGTTTAATACTAGAGTTCAGAATAATTATGCAATGATCTGTTCAGAGAAAGAAGACCTCATCCTCTATTTATGATCTTTTCTGGAAGACCAAAACATTTAATGTTATACGGTCTCTATACCTAACTGTGTACTATGAAATTATTACAGATTAAAGTTATTTCTCTCTCTCTCTCTCTCTCTATCTCTCCTTTGCTCATTTACTCTATTGTCTGGTTAAGAGTTTAATGTCTCTTAATGAAATCAAATGTTCTACTTCTGTCTTGGCCAACTCTAACATTGTTCAATCAAAATTGTTGTATCTTCTCTCAGTGATCCCTACCCTACTCCTGTTGTAAAGAAAACAGTATCTTTACTTACTCTCCAGTGCATGTACCTGGATGGTTTCATGTCCAATGGCAACACTAAGTGGACACTGTTCTGAGTGAACAGACAACACAGACATGACTCACACCTTCTTCCTCCTAATTTTAGTTTTCCTAGTAATATTCTTGCAGCTTTAAATATTGACAGGAATTCATAAAGGTTACCACAAAGTGTAGACTACATGCACACTTATTGCAATATTCCTGAGTGACTAGAAAACACAAAAAATGTGCTAAGAATGTTCTTAAATACATATTGTGTACACTTAATGAACACTGAATGTAGACTTTATTCAGTCTGGCCCCAAGTATAAATGCATCACCTGTACTTCTGCCCTTTAAATAGCCAGTGTAGCACCTCTGAGTTCAGTATGCAGATGGGCAACCTTACCATTTGTTTTCTCATATCTTTTTTTAATCAAGCTTCTATGACTACCCTCAGATCTGATCTTTTCTCGCCTATCATATTTCTATCAATGTTCACATAATTATAGCACTTTTAAAAAAAAACATTTAGCTTAAAACTCTTTAAGGATGCCATTCACCTTTTTGCCTCCATGAAATTCCGTTAAAAAGGAACTTGTATACAAATCCAAGTAAGTGTCCTTCTCTCTGGTGTAGAATGCATGCCATTTAAAGCATACATTTTTTTATAAATTAAAGATTGTTCACCTATAAATTATATATTTCTTTCCTGTAATAGAATATCCACTCCTGATTTGTTCATTTTAATTTTTTTCCAAGTATACTTGCATAAGAATTCTTGGCTGTAACCCTGCAATAATAATTTCCAACTTATGCTTCTGCATTACTTACTTTGAAGGCAAGACCTCATACCCTATATCATTTATCTGGTTTACCTAAATTACATTTCACTGACTGTTTGATTACAGATTTACTATCACTTATTTAATGCATTAGTTTTCTTGTACGGCTCTTATCATAGCTTTCATCACAACTTTTACTGCAGCTCCTTAGCATGAATGAAACTAGTTGGTCTTCTGCAGCACATCTACAAAATATGAGTCTACAACCCCAAATGTTAGCCTTCTATAATATAGACTTCATTCTCTCTCCATGCTTTGTTATTAATATGCCTGCGTCTGTATTTCTAAATGCACTTGTGTCCTCTTCATCTATACCGTCAGTTTGTTCAGCGTTATGTCTTCACTGTTTCTGTTTACAGTGTGTATTACTTCTGTCAATCTCCTACTATGTGTTACCTTTGTTATTATTTTTTGAGTTTTTCTATTTTCTTAAACTTTTTTTTTTTGGTAACATGTTTAACAGTCTTAGTTCTCATCACGTTTTTCTAGTTTTCTCATTGTATCTTTTCTTTTGTATTTCCTTTTTATGTGCTTATTTTTCTATATTTATATTTCTGTTGTGTTTCCTTCTCTGTTTCTCACTGAAGACACTTATAATATTTTCCCTTCTAGTACTTGTGTCTGTGCTCACTCCATGTATTATATGTAATGCTTCAGCACTTTTGTGTAGATATACTGTATTACCGTTGTTGTTTTAGTACCAGTCTTCATTCCCTTTCCATAACCACTTCTGTATACACAGTTTGTTTTGTACAACCAAGGAAAATACTGTCATTATATCATGATTGAGAAAAAAAAAGTCTGAAATTGAAAATGCTTTTGCTTTGTAACATTTCTATGTTAGGTACTTTTGTCATATTTCCTTGGCTGGATTAATAACTGTTCCTTCTTCAGTCAAATGATATATCACATATGTAACATATACAAAGCATGCTAGAATTACACAAGTTTACTAGCTCTTTTTTCTAGCAAAACCATCAGAGGTATTCTCCATTTCAGTTTAGGTCACAGTGCCTTAGTTTATTATATTTCTAAGATTTCCACTTGTACCCTTTTAAGTCTCACTCTATTGTTTCCCTGTTAGGTGACATACAGTAAGAACTTTCTCTCAAGTTTCCTGCATATGTGGTGTATACAAAATAAGATGTTGTAGGAGTACCATAGTTTATGAAAACTGATTAAAAAATAATCCAATGAAAGTGGGACCTAAGCATTAACATACCTCATAGGATTCTGAATGAAGTAAATGATCTAGTTACACTTGAATCTATACTCCTATTTCTACTCACTTACTCTGTGAAAGCCACTTTCTGGGTATATTTTTTTATTCCTTCCATGTTCATTTGCCTCTTGTGTGACCCTGAGTAAGTTACTTAACAGTATAGTGCTCCCAGTCACATCTGAAAAAGGACACCTTGTCCAGTAGGCTTACCAGACTAACAAATAGAAAAACATGAATGAAGGAATGAATGAATGAATGAATGAATGAATGGAGTGAATAAATAAATAACTAAATAAATAAATAAATGAACGAATGAATGAATAAATAAATAAAAGCATTCTCCTTATATTTGTATAGCTGTTTGAACCGGTTTGAGAAATTAGATGTAAATGAGAAATGTGTAAAAAATAAATTAGGAACTCTTCCGCCCTTTTGAGATATTGAGTCACTTTCTGTTGAGCATCTGTGCAATTTGCAAACTGTGAAGATGCTTGCATTTATTGCCAATGTAGCTGTCTCCCATTCTGAGTGCTCATCTCAATCATGCCAAAACTATGTGCACCAGGGGGCACTCACCCTCAGAGAAGACAAAGACATAAGCAACTACTGCTCCATCTGAATGTTGCTGATCAGGAAATCATGAAAAGGCTTACTGTGAGCAGGACCATAGTAAGGCCCTACTCACAGTAAGCCTGTGAGCAGGGCCATAGTAAGGCCTTTGATGAGTCTATATGAGCTTCAGAGGGGACTGGGGAATAGTTGGCCTTCTTCTGTCAGTGGATGCCAAGATATTTACAACTTTCAATAAACTTAGCACGGGGACTTTATAAAGATAAACTACAGACATATTGGGTATCTCACAGGCTTCTTCACTGAGGATATTTCTGCAGATAATAGGTGCATAGGTTCATAGAATAAGGTGATAGAATAAGAATTATGAACTTATGAACCTATGAACCTTATCACTTTTTTCTTCTAACCTTTGGTTCCCAGTCTAAGTATATATTTTTATATTTCACCTACAAACCTTCCATCAGCTTTCATTTGTCTCCAAGCATTTTCTTCTACCCAAGCAAAATAATCCCATAATCTACTTAATACATATTAATACACCCAACTGAAATCCACAAAACATCATTCTACTTATTCTATTACTACCCCAGAAATCATGGGCATGTATGTGGGATTGGGTTGTAGGACAATTCTATCCTTCTGAAAAAATTTGTATGGAGAATTAATACACAAGGTCTGAAGTGGAGAAATTATTTTTGAAATAATGACTATAAGGCAGAATGTTTTCTTAGAAAGATATTTCAACTTTATTATACAAGTTTGCTTAGATGGGGTAACGTGAGCTGCTTTATGATGCAATAAAGATTCAAAGGCAGGGCAGACACCCTAAAGTCATACTCTAATAAGAAATGTGCCCATAAAAAGATGTTTAAACTTTCAGAGAAGTCAAGTAAAATTTTTAAATCCCTTGGTGAGAAATGTGATGGAAACATAGTTCAGCCCAGAAAATGTGAGCTATGTAGTCTAGGAATACAAACAAAGAGGACAAAAAGGAATCCAACCCTTTACTCAAAACACAAACCAAAATGTGTCCACTTACTTGTGTACATTTTTCAGGAACTGAGTTCCAGGGCAGATAGAAGGACTTAGATGACCCGATCAGGGTAGGCTACATCCCTGGCTATCAGTGGAACTACAGAAGACAAGCAGTTAACCTGACAGCATATAGTGCTAGACTAGTGAGCCGTTAGCATCCTGAATGCACTCAACCTGAGAGACATCTCCAGGAGGTGGAGAAACAGTAAGGAAAACAGACTTGTGGCCAAAATGTGGAAAAGAGACTGACCTTGACCTTGATCAACTTCCCCTTTTGTACAAATCTTGTAAGGAGGTGAATGGAGTTAAGGAGACCAGCAGGCTTCTCTTAGACAGAGGCAGTTGCTGCCAGTGACATTCGTCATGGAGTGGAAACAGTCACAGTGAGTCTTTACCTTCAATGGAAAGGAAATTTCACCACTGTCCAACTAAAGGACCATTCATGCTGCATCACCAGACATATGAAAACTCTGTCTGCTAGGGAGTTGGATTCTTCAGAAATGTGCATGACTATCAGAAAGAAGTACAATGGTATTGCCTACTCTCATAATCTCATTGCCTTTTGACAAAGGATGTAGTAATATGTCCTGTCTTGCTTGCTGATACACCTAACTATTGCCATGTTTTCATAGTAAATGGCAATAAGTCACTGAGGAAGGCAGTTCATTATTGTAACATTTCTACGACTTTCATATATAAGCTGGCCCTTTTTTGAGCTAAGAACCTTAGACTTTAAAACTTTATTTTTTTTTAGGCTTGGCCTTTGAAAATGACTTCTTCACCCTATTTGAGGCATCCTTGGTAACAATCATCCAGGGACAGGGAGTTTGGAAGGGAGTGTACAAGGAAACATTGGAGTCAATGAGCCACCATTCCAGATGACTGAGACATGCCTTGAAACCCCTGATTTGGTCCACTGGAAATCCCTTATATGATACCAAACAAATGCTCTGTGGAACATGGCTGCTGATACAGAAGAGGCTTACAAAATTTTGGATACTGCCTACAAAATATAACAGAACCTCTCCAGTTGAACACTAGCCTTGCAAATAAGAGTGTTCTGTGAATGACCTATATGGGATGTATCTGAGACTTCCAAAGATTTATTGTTATCCCTAAAGTCTGAGATTATGAAAGGAGGGAATCCTGAGCTAGAAACAACTTCTCTAATGTTGCAGCAGCAAGGGATGTGTCATCCAAATACAGAAAGAGCCTGATGCTTTGAACTCTTTGAATACCCTGGCAGTACAGATAGCTTGAGAAGATGAGCCTGAAACTGATGACTGGCTGTTTCCCAGGTATATAGAAATCTCGTTGACACACTGGTGACATTAACATGCAGGTGTGCATTCTGGAGGTCCAAAGGCCACATTCAAGCTTTTCTTTACAAACAAGGAATAAGCAACCATACAGTGATCATCTGGAACTTTTGTTCTGGCTTCCAAACATTTAAGATGCTTATATCGAGAGTTGGGATGAGGTGTTTGGTATTTTTGGGTTCTGAAACAAACCTGGAGTTGAATCTGGACTCTCTGTGGTCTGGGTAATCACCTACATCTCTACTTTTTGAAGAATGTGTGAAACCAGTAGAAATGCTGCTGTCATCCAATGGTGTAGTTAGGAAGTGAAATGGAGAGGAAGGGGGATCAAACAGCCTTTGGGTATCGTGCAATAGCCATGTGCTACATGTAGTGCCCTCCCATGTTGCATGGTGGAAGAACAGACAGTCCTTGAATGCGTCCACTGTGGAACAGTTGGGCAAGGCCTCAAGGAGATTGTTGCTGCTGTCCCTGATCTTAGGCCTGGGAAAACGTTGACTGGGCAGAAAATGTCGACAATTTGGTGAGTGCTCACCACGGGAAATGCCACTGTGCCTGTACTGATTCTTCTCTGACACTTGAAATCTCTTTTGTTGTTGGTCACACCTGAACCATTTCTAAGGTGATCTCTTTAGAGCTCTGGAGTAATGGTGTTAAGCACTCAAACTTCATGGCAGCAGCTGTAATAGTTTTACCATTTTTTAACTATCCTTCCACTTAACCTTCACCTGAGGTACAAGAAGATAAGAACTATTGACTGGGACATTAAGGAAAGATGCATTGAAAGTTTCTCAAAACCCATCAGATAGAGCCCGGCAAGATGGTGTACAGTCACACCTGCACCAGACACCCTCATTACACCATCCACTGCACTAAGGGCAATGTGTACAGATGAAATTTCTCGCAGTAGAAAGTGTAGTGGCCTGAGTAGAATGCTTAATATGCAACTCTTTATTATACACCTTTTCCATTGTGCTAGACATCTTGTCAACAATGGTACACTGGATCCTCAGCATATGTGCCATGTAACTAAGCAGTCTGAGCAAAATGATAGAATATTAACATAACCACTTCCCAAAGTGGTTGGTCTACCTGGATTCTTTTCTAGAGGATGGATTGTGGAAGCTTATAGGGTTGAAGCCCTTTTTATTGCCACTGCAGTGACAAAAGAGCCCACTGTATGATTTTGTAACCAACAATCAGAGTTGATAGGAAACAACAGGATCTTATCCAGTCTTGTATGTATGGCAGCCACAATATCAGGATCTTTCCCCACTTCCAAGGAGATGAGCACCACCATGGTGTTTAGAGGTGGATGAACCGAGTACGGTGAAGGGGGATTTGAATGTCTCCTGCAGAATGGTCAACAAAAAACAAAAAGGGAGATTTTTGTTACACTTTCTATTACCACAACTATAACACTTCCTCAAACCTGCAATCATCTTGCTGGAACAAGGGAATTCCCATGTATTTAGCATTCATGTTTGGCTTGGGAAGCTCCAAAGGGGAATCTATTTGCTTCCTATTGCACAGACATTTGGCATGTCTATTTATCATGGAGTTTTCCAAGGATGATGACGCAGAAGGAGAAGAAAGAGTTTGGATTTCCTTGGATGCTTCCTCTGATGACCTTCAGATGTTCTGTCTCACTGTCAGGAAGTTCTCAAATGCTCAGATGCAGGCTGGAAGAGTTCTCTGGCTAACGCAAATACTGGGGGGTAGTGTCTGCAATGTAGTTTGCAACACTGGTACTGATACTGGTTCTGATGCCTGCAATAGGAAGAAAGGCCCCAAAGCTGACATATTGACACCATTGTGCAATAAGAACGATCCAGGAAAGACTGTCACCATGTCCTAACAATGAGATGATCTTTCATACCAACATTGACAATAGTGCTTTTGGGCTGAAGTGCTTGAAGTCTGAAAAAGCCAGTCTTGACACCAACAACAAAGGGATAGCACTTAAAACAGGCCTGAGACCTTGACTTCAGAGCCAAGGACCAGACAGACTGTCTATGCTAAAGGGACTGATGAGAAAACCACCAATGCCTATGGTTAAATCGACAAGGAAGAAACAAGTCTTGAGAGTGTAGCAGCCTGCCAGGAAATAGGCTACCTCAATGAAATAATTTCTAGATCTGGGCCCAATGAAGACACCATCAGTGATGAGGGAAGGATAATAATATTTATTTTCATTTATATTTTGTTGACCAAGTTAGCTCCCTAGGCATTAAGTCTATTTTTAAGGCACACCCAAGACTAGACATATACCGACTATGAGAAATTTGGCCAGGGCAATAGGGAAATTATACTACTCTATACAACATCAAACTTCAAGTGCAGGGGATGCTGGGAGAGCAAGGTGACAATGACATAGAATAAGTTCTGGGCCTCTGTCGAGAGATGGATTGCTCAAGCACAGCTATTTCTGATACTGTAAATGCAAGGTATATGTCATACAGACAAAGATGAGTAATGTTGATTCCAGAGGTTTGGATGGTTGCTTTTTGTTGAAAATAATATCTGAAAAGGAACTGAGAACTGTAGTAAAGGATCTGAATGTCAGGAGGATGATGGTCTGGTAAATAGAAGTAAACAAATAAGTGACTATAATTGAAAGTGTTTTAAGTGTTTTTTACATACATTTGGTAAGCTACTTGAGGGGCTGAAATCCATACTAATGGTCATAATGATTATGAGGTAGTAGCTGGACAACATAAAAAACAAGAAGAACATTAGGCAGAAGCAGTAGCAGAGAAAAGTGTGGCTTCTAATGGGAAAGTCCAGTTGTCTGTGCTGCCAATTGGGCATTTGTTTGAATTTCAGTCTAAGAGGGTAATAACAAAGATATGTCACTTGGGACAAACTGTTTGCACTGCTGTATTTTATGGTAAAAGGTGTGACAGCCTTCATTTGTGTAGTTACTAAACATTCCTGAGAAATGTCATTAGAAATGCTTGCTTAGTCAGAAATATTTCTGGCTTTTCTGGGCTTTAAAAAATGACTTGTTCCATGTTGTGATTATATTGCAGCATTGAGAGTAAAAGAAAAGTAATGTACAGATCAGAGAATAGTACGCTGAGAAATGCAACACTGTATATGACATAAAAATTGCAGAGGAAAGAGAATTATAGACAGGGGCTAAGAGGTGTGGAACTCTATAGAAGTTGCAAATATTTTATAGTATTTATCAAATATAAAATTATAAATTACTTGCATGGTGCTATTGCATATTGCATTGGTCTAATTTGCTTTTTTATTATGATTTTTATCACTTAATTTAAAACTGCGATAAAAGAAAGTGCTCTTAGTTTGGAAAAGAACGGCATACTACAAGACAGCATAAAATTCAATGTAGACGTTGTAGTAGTGATGCATCTCTGTATTTGATTGTTCTTTGCTAATGAAGAATGATGAAAGTATTGTTGAAAATGAAAAAAAACATAAATGCAAAAGTGATATACAAGACTGAAGCTAAAATGAAGATGGTTGGGGCAGTCTTACAGAATGAATGCTCAAACATAACATTTAATTGCTTTACATCTGTTGGGGGGTGCAAGTGAGTGAAGAAGATATAGAATGAACCGGTGTAACCAACAAAAAAGAACTCCAAAACAAACAAACGAAGTAGGCAAGTCGAAATACTCCAAGCCAAAGCAAGCAATCGTTAACGTATTTTTAATAAGAACGTTTTCGCTCCTAGCCAAAACCAAGAGCTTCTTCAGACAATAATAAAAGAGCGCCAAGTCACTTTTATACAACCCATTCATGATGTCATATCCTCCACAATTACAAAAATAAAACATTATTGAACATTTTAAAAAAATTTTAAAAAAGAAAGTTTTAAAAGGAGAAATAGTTCACATTGCCTTCTCTCTTAAACAAGCGGCATTTCCCCTAAAAGAATACCTTACAAAACTGGGTATTAGTAAAAGCGTACATTTAATATTTAATGTTAACCCCACATAGTACACATACTAAAAGGGCAACCATTAATAGTTTCAGATGCTTCAACTGCATAAAAAATTTAAAGCAGGTTATTTTCTTTATACATAATTTAAAGACTGTGCTTGTATAAAAAACTTATGCCCAAACAAACTATTAAACTGGTTGTACACATAAGAAACTAAGATATGATGTCCCAAACAAGCCTTTACCCAAGAAGGTCCCTCTCAGAAACATTTTATATGTGTATATAATTTCCTACCTGTTTAAATTGTCATTAGACCGAGAAATTAGTATCAATTTCTAAGATAACTTTTGTATTTTAAAATAATGGAAATATTACACAGGTCATTTAGGCCAGGTGGAGAAAAAGCATTTAGTAGTAACTGCCATTCCAATTCCTTTAATTCGAGGAGAAGTGGTTGGGGGCCCCCCCTAACCCCAACCCTCACTCCATCAATTCCCATAAAGGAAAAGCTATGCCCTGTATTGTCCAACACATGTTTCGAAAGGGCGTTGTCCGTTTTTTTGTTTTTTATGGCATAATTGTGTTGGTAAACACGGTCACGCAATCTGCGGTCCGTTTTACCGGCATAAAATGCCGGACAACAATTACAAAGCGCGATGTAAATGATTGATTTAGATATAGAATGAAACAGAGCATTTCCATATGAAACTGAGATGTAGCAAAGAAAATAAATTATAGAAGACATTTTAAACCAAAATACAACACTGAAAGGTTACTGCTAATGTAGTGGCTATTAATATAATAAATATTAAAAGAAAATTATGATTAGTTGTATTGTACTTGTGCAAGGGAACATGTACCTATACTCTTTGTTCAAGTGATGAGCATTTTAACTGATCAAATGAAGGGAGTGTCATGAAAGGAGATACTGACAGCCCAACTATCTGGAATTTTGTAAATAATTATATGTCATTGGTGAATATCAACATGATCCATATGCTTGTGTTACAAATGTATTAGAACTGTATGTTATGTGTATATCAAACTAGGTTTGTACAGACATTTATAAAGTACTGAGTTTAAAGCTGTATCCACAGTGTACCCTACTGGAAAAGAACATACATGTATATACACTATTGTAGCTGTTTAAATGTGTATAGTTTAACAAGGGAAACTGGAACACAGGAGGTTAACTTTCAAAACATCAGAAATATAGCTGAAATTAAATTACTTTATGGCTGGGCCATAAAAAAGATGTAAGCTTTCAATTTCAATGCATCAACAGACATAATGTCTGTACTAGAGAAGTTTTCTGTATTGTCTTTAAAAGTGGAGGAATGTAAATTAGTTTACGACCTCCACCATTTGCCAAAATATCTGAGGTCTATGTATCTTCACAGGTGGATGCTAAATATTGCTAACTTTCAGCAGTGGGTAGGGGGGGTTACCTGGGATAGAGTAAGATGACAAGAAATTATGTCATTCTGCAGGCATTCCCAGCAGTAATATTTGAGATATTAATTTGGGAAGTGTCTAACAGAGACAGTATTCTGTATTTGTCTTTGACCTGACAACATCAAAATCAACTCACCACATCTGTCCTGCTTGCTCTGAAGTAAGTGTAGTAAGGTACAGTACAATTCTTTTAGATATAGTCAGGAATATAGCAAAGTTTAGCTTGGATATTTGTCTTTATTTATTTGAGACTGTCCTGCAATGATGTTTTAAATATTTCCTCTGATTTTGAACTCTGGTATCACTGTACATGCATATTTAGTATTGTATTGTTCTTTTATTGTTTATTATTAAATATCTTTAAACCTTTCATTATGGCTGGTCTGCCTAGACATATTTAAGCTCTGAGAGTACTTGCATACTTATTTGGTGACACTGTCTAGGCTACTCCTAATAGCCTTGCTCTTGGTCAAACTAACATTTGCATTGATAGTAATATTACACAGTGAGATTAGACACCCTTTGTTAAGGGCCTTAAAGTAGCTGATAAGGAGTGACTGGTGTCAGGGGAAACTACCTTATAATCTTGGCAGAAGGGGCATAGCTAGTAAACCTGTGCCTGCCTTTCACAAGTAGGTGTAGGTGTGTGTGTGTGTGTGTGTGTGTGTGTGTGTGTGTGTGTGTGTGTGTGTGTGTGTGTGTGTGTGTGTCTCAAAACTTAAAGAATGAGTGTGTCAGCTACTTGGGCAGGGACACAAAGCACTGGTTAGACAGAGAGGGTGCTGGAGGTCTTGGCTTGGTCGCTCAGTTGAGATCTCAACTCTATAGCTGTGCCAGTGGGGAGTTTTAGTGGGGAGCTGGAGAAAGAGAGAGTAACCAGCCCCGGAATGACTGTAGTCTCTGTGTACTCATAAGGGAAATTACTGTTGATGCAGAGAGCTGCATCTGGAAATACTGTGTGTGTCATCCTCCCAGTGTACGTCACCCACTAGTGCTAGTGGTGAGGACTGAGGCTCCATTATTACTGGGACGGAGGTAGGGCATCACATGAAGTATGATATTATCTGGAACCTTTGATATGAGGAATGCTAAGGTATTGCTAAAATACAAATATTAAAGCATTAGATGTAGAGATAAAAAAAACTGGCAGACTGCTAAATACAGATCTTTGAAAGCAAGAAACGCTTATAAGATTAACTTTGACTTGTGCACCAACAAATAGGACTGAAAGGGTGTCACACATGCTTAAAATGTAGAGATTTATGTACTAATTTAGACTGTTATTATTCTAACTGGACTCTTTACATTTAATATTAGTAGAAATGGGAGAAACATTACATAAGATGTGAAAATTGACAACAAAAGGAAATACTATGTGGACCATTATTTGTGAGGCAGGTTGGTATAATGCTTAAGCTGTTTATAGCACAGACAATAAGTGCAGGGTTTGATTCTAATGTTTGAAAGGAAAACTGTCTAAGTTTAAAATGACAGCTAGCCTAGTACTTACCTATAAACCTATTATTATGAAGAGGTAGGACATTTCCATAGATTAGATGAATTATTACGATGGACGTACACTGTTTTTTTTTTTATTCTGATTAATTGAAAGATAGAGTAGGCAAAAAAAAAAGTGTTTGGGTTTTCTAATCACCTGGCTACCTGGTCTATTTTTGGTGAAAATTAAAATGCCATTAGAATCAGAAAGGAGATAAATAGGTCAGATGGGTGAATGAAATGGACTTCCATGTTGTGTTTATACCATATACTTGCAAGATCCTGTCATAACACCTAGGAGGAAGAGTGAATAGTATTCAAAAAGAAGTGTGACACCTAGGAGGGATAGTGAACAGTATTCATAATGAAGTGGGACACCTGGGAGGAAGAGTGAATAGTATTCATAAAGAAGTGTGACACCTAGGAGGAATAGTGAACAGTATTCAAAAAGAAGTGTGACACCTAGGAGGAAGAGTGAATAGTAGTCAAAAAGAAGTGTGACACCAAGGAGGAAGAGTGAATAGTACTCATAAAGAAGTGTGACACCTAGGAGGAATAATGAACAGTATTCATAAAGAAGTGTGACACCTAGGAGGAAGAGTGAATAGTACTCATAAAGAAGTGTGACACCTAGGAGGAATAGTGAATAGTACTCATAAAGAAGTGTGACACCTAGGAGGAATAGTGAATAGTATTCATAAAGAAGTGTGACACCTAGGAGGAATAGTGAATAGTATTCATAAAGAAGTGTGACACCTAGGAGGAATAGTGAATAGTATTCATAAAGAAGTGTGACACCTAGGAGGAATAGTGAATAGTATTCAAAAAGAAGTGTGACACCTAGGAGGGATAGTGAACAGTATTCAAAAAGAAGTGTGACACCAAGGAGGAAGAGTGAATAGTACTCATAAAGAAGTGTGACACCTAGGAGGAATAGTGAATAGTATTCATAAAGAAGTGTGACACCCAGGAGGAAGAGTGAATAGTAGTAAAAAAAGTGTGACACCAAGGAGGAAAAGTGAATAGTACTCATAAAGAAGTGTGACACCTAGGAGGAATAATGAACAGTATTCATAAAGAAGTGTGACACCTAGGAGGAAGAGTGAATAGTATTCAAAAAGAAGTGTGACACCTAGGAGGGATAGTGAACAGTATTCAAAATGAAGTGGGACACCTGGGAGGAAGAGTGAATAGTATTCATAAAGAAGTGTGACACCTAGGAGGAATAGTGAACAGTATTCAAAAAGAAGTGTGACACCTAGGAGGAAGAGTGAATAGTAGTCAAAAAGAAGTGTGACACCAAGGAGGAAGAGTGAATAGTACTCATAAAGAAGTGTGACACCTAGGAGGAATAATGAACAGTATTCATAAAGAAGTGTGACACCTAGGAGGAAGAGTGAATAGTACTCATAAAGAACTGTGACACCTAGGAGGAATAGTGAATAGTACTCATAAAGAAGTGTGACACCTAGGAGGAATAGTGAATAGTATTCATAAAGAAGTGTGACACCTAGGAGGAATAGTGAATAGTATTCATAAAGAAGTGTGACACATAGGAGGAATAGTGAATAGTATTCATAAAGAAGTGTGACACCTAGGAGGAATAGTGAATAGTATTCAAAAAGAAGTGTGACACCTAGGAGGGATAGTGAACAGTATTCAAAATGAAGTGTGACACCAAGGAGGAAGAGTGAATAGTACTCATAAAGAAGTGTGACACCTAGGAGGAATAGTGAATATTATTCATAAAGAAGTGTGACACCTAGGAGGAAGAGTGAATAGTAGTAAAAAAAGTGTGACACCAAGGAGGAAAAGTGAATAGTACTCATAAAGAAGTGTGACACCTAGGAGGAATAATGAACAGTATTCATAAAGAAGTGTGACACCTAGGAGGAATAGTGAATAGTATTCATAAAGAAGTGTGACACCTAGGAGGAATAGTGAATAGTATTCATAAAGAAGTGTGACACCTAGGAGGAATAGTGAATAGTATTCATAAAGAAGTGTGACACCTAGGAGGAATAGTGAATAGTATTCATAAAGAAGTGTGACACCTAGGAGGAAGAGTGAATAGTATTCAAAAAGAAGTGTGACACTTAGGAGGGATAGTGAACAGTATTCAAAATGAAGTGGGACACCTGGGAGGAAGTACAACAAACAAATTGTTCCCCTGCACGTCAGGAACTGCACGGCTCCAAGTGAATACCTCCAACAACAAAAAATGAGCCAGCATCAAACAGATAGATAGTGTCCAAAGGAGCAGTTTAATAAAGACTACCCCAACAGCAAAAAGGCATCCAAAGACATACCGGTTTCGGCAATGGTTAAAAACCCAGCCTTCTTCAGTGTACAACAAGGAGCCAAAACAAAAATGCTGTATTTAAACACATAAGGCCATGCTGATTGGTTGCAAGATAGTAAGCATATGCTGATAATCAAACAGCATAAAATAACATAAAATTACTTGTGTGATCATAAATGCATTCAAGAAATACATTCAAAAAATATATATATATATATATAGAAATCTTGACAGGGCTAGAGTGCATACATATAGTAGTAAATTGTTTAAATCAATATTTTAATAACAAATAAAAAATAAAAATAATCCAATTTACTGGTTGTGAAACACCATTTATACATGAACTGAATATGCAAATGGACAAAGTGCATATTACATCAGAATGCATACTTCAAATATTGGCATAAATAAATCCAATATACATCTGTATTGGATCTAAATATAGAAATACCATATGTTCCTCAAAACATGTATAATGTGTTTGATTTATAGACAATCATTTAACCCGGGGTTAAATAATGCTCCTAATTTCGTAATCCATTTCTTTTCTTTAAGATTAAGTTTGTTGTGCCAACCACTCTTGGTGGTTCTGTCACCAATGATTTTGTCAATAACAGTAAAGTGAAATTTGGCAGTATTATGTATTAATGTGTGTTTGTATAGTGCATTAGTGATTTTATGGCATCTGATGTCACTGAGATGCTCCGAAATACATAATTTGACTGGTCTTGATGTCTGTCCAACATAAAACGAATGGCAAGTACAACATGCCAAATAAACAGCCCAATCTGTGTTACAATTTGCAAAGAATCTAATATCAAAAACTGTATTGGTATTCCTACTGGTAAATTCCTTAGTTTTCAGCATGTGTTTACAATTGACACAGTGGCCACATGGAAAGGAACCAATAAGTCTATCTCCCAAAATTGTGGTTTGATATACTTGTGGTAAGGTTGACTCATAGTGGTGTTTATAATGATTAAAATGACAAGCCAAATTCTTTCCCTTGCGGAAAGAAAAGAGGCACTTATCAGGAACAATATTTTTAATTCTGACATCAGCCTCCAAGATGTTCCAGTTTTCCCTAACAATCTTAATAAAGTTATTGGTATTCCTACCAAATGTTGTAGTGAATCTGAGTTTATTTATCTTATTATGTTTCTTTTTATATGATAATAGATTGGGTCTATGTAGACCCATAGCATGATTCTGAGCCATGGTCACATATCCTGAACAATAGCCACGCTCAATGAATCTGTTATGCAAATCCTGAGCATGATTGACATAAGTAGTGTTATCAGAACAGTTCCGCCTAATCCTAATAAATTGTGATTTAGGGATGTTCTTTGCAATATGTTTTGGATGAAAGCTGGATGCGTGGAGAATAGTATTATATTGGGGGAATTTTCTATAAGTTTCAGTTGTTAAGGTGTTGTCATTGTTCCTAGTCACCAAAACATCCAAAAATGTAATGGATTCCCGATTATAGGTAATAGTGAATTGTATTCCCCATATATTGTCATTCAGGTATTCCATAAATTCCTGAAGGTATGGAATATCCGATCTCCACACCATCCAGCAATCATCCAAATATCTGCGCCAGATGTCAATTTCCGGCAAAAACAAATTATGTGTATCATCATAGATCATAATTTGTTCAATATAGGCCATAAACAGATCAGCATAAATAGGGGCAAAGGATGCCCCCATAGCTGTACCTCTGATCTGTAGATAACAATCCTGGTTGTAGAAAAAAACATTCTTAGTCAAAACATGCTCAGTAAGATTCAACAAGAGGGTATTGAAACCAGGTTGATATAATTTAGATTCATTGAGCCAAAATTCAATAGCATCAAGTCCACCCCAATGTGGAATATTAGTGTAAAGTGAACTTACGTCCAAGGTACATAGTAACCAATCTGTCTCCAACTGCATATCATTTATAATACTCAGAAATTGAGTGGTATCCTGAATACGTGATCTTACATATAGTAGCAATGGCTTTAAATGCATAGTTAGGAATTCAGAAAGAGGTTCAGTGATCGACCCCATGCCTGATACAATCGGCCTTCCAGGTGGATGTAAAAGGTCCTTATGTATTTTTGGCAGAAAGTAAATATATTGTCTAGTAGGATCATTAATAGTTAGATGATGACATGTTTTCTTGTCAATAATACCATTTTCAACAGCAGAATTCAAAAAGTCATCAATATCCTTTTTGAAAACCAAGGTAGGGTCCAGTGGCATTTTAGTATAGTATTTAGCATCATTAAGTTGTCTGTGTGCTTCAATATCATAAGCACACCAATCTAACACTACCACTGCCCCTCCTTTGTCTGCATTGATAATGACTAAATCTTTATTATTTGCAAGTTCCTCTAGACAGGCTTTTTCACCATCAGTGATATTATTAGGCATAGGTCTCTCATAGTTGTGCTTAAAATGTAACTCATTAAGTACACTTCTCAAAAAGAGGTTAACAGCTGGATGCATAGGAGGAGTAAAGTTCGAAGCATGATATTTGAAACCTTCATGTTGTAAATGTGCAGTGTCTCCTTGTTCCTGGAAAAACAATTTTAAATTAATAAGTCTACAAAATGAAAATAGGTCATTAGTAAATGAATCTTCTGGAACAAAAAAGCCAGGAATGAAGGATAAACCTTTATTTAACAGAGATATCTGTTCATCTGATAGTGTAGTACTAGAAATGTTACATACATTATTTATTTTTTGGTTAGTATCTCCAACAGATTTTGCAGACTGGTAACTTTTTCGGTGCTTCCTGCCCCCCCTCCTCCTCCTGCCCCTGTGTTCCCTAAAGGGGATACATAGTTTTTACGCTTTGGGGTAGGGGAGTCCATGGTGGACTGTGTGTCAGTATCCGTACCAGATGAGGTTTCCAAATCAGTGGACTCAGTATTATTACTATACCCTTTTAATATGGAGCGTGGACGTTTCCTTTTGGATTTAGAAACTTGTTTCTTAGCATTCTGTCCTTCCTGAAATCGGACATGTCTGACATTCTTGAACGGTTGTCCCTTATCATAATCAGAAATGTCACGAGAGAATTTTTTAAGTTTTCTTTCTTTTAAGATAGTATCAAAAGTCAACAGTTCAGTACTCAATTTTGATAGTAAAGCCGGAAAAAAAGTTTCATTTTGGTATTGATTACATTCCTCAATCAAATTCAAAACTATGGTAGTTTCACTCTCAATGATTCTAGTATAATGCTCCGATAAAGCTTTAACAAACTTCATCGAGCATTCTTGTTGTATAAGATTCCACTCAGAGAGTAAATTATCATCAGGACTCGCCACCAATGGCTGTATTTTCACTCTGAGACCCCTAGGGCAGATGCCCTTAGCCAAATATGCCTTTAATAATTTGTGGTGCCGAACCTGGGAGGAACAGTGAATAGTATTCATAAAGAAGTGTGACACCTAGGAGGAATAGTGAACAGTATTCAAAAAGAAGTGTGACACCTAGGAGGAAGAGTGAATAGTATTCATAAAGAGGTGTGACACCTAGGAGGAATAGTGAATAGTACTCATAAAGAAGTGTGACACCTAGGAGGAATAGTGAATAGTATTCATAAAGAAGTGTGACACCTAGGAGGAATAGTGAATAGTACTCATAAAGAAGTGTGACACCTAGGAGGAAGAGTGAATATTGAAGTGCAAGGGTGATAATATGCAAACAGAAAAGAATAAGGCAAAGTCTAAGACGAAGCATTATGCACATTCAGTAAGTGATAACGATATGCAAATAGCATGGAACAGAATGGAATATTTACAAAAGTAAGATAATACATGAGTTAAAAAAACAAAACAAAGAATGAGGGACATGATAAAAAACTCAAAATTAATTTCAAAAGGGAGAAGGAAAATGTATCTTCTTTTTAGGTAAGCAAGTAAAATATAATGTGACTAAAATGTCAGCTATGTTGAATAAAGGTCAAATTACACATATTAAACATAGCTTATTTGGTGATGACGTCATAGGATATATGAGTTATAAAAAATGAAAGAAGAAAAAGTAGAAGATGAAGAAGGGAAACTTTTATTTGTTATAGTTTGAATAAATGTAATGTAACGGGATGTTATCTAACGAGTTCTACAAATAAACTATGAAGTTCCTAAAGGGAAAAAAGACAGAACATCTTATATTAATGAAATGTGTATGTAAGATATTGGTGAAAATAGTGAAATCACAAGTTAAAGTAATATTGGTGTCTGCTGATGGAATATAGAGAAAGAAAGTTAAAAATAATTTTGACTAAAGAAGTCTTGGGTGCTATTAAGAGAAAGAAAGAACAGAAAACTGGTAACATGATGCTAAAATGACTTGTGACTGGGTATGGCAAAAGCAATTGTCTAAAATATTACACTGGAATGGATTTTATTTGGAAATATATGTTGGGAAAGCAATTTAGATGTTAACACATCAAGAAATTTAATTCTAAACATAAATACTTATAATAGAAAAATGTGACAAATTAACTACACGTTGCATTTGTAACTTTCTTTTGTAATCAGTAGTCAGTCATTAACATCATAATAAAATTAATTCTGATATAGCATACACACACACGCACACACACACACACACACACACACACCACACTCAAACATATATATATATATATATACATATACTTATGGACATATATGTGTGTGTGTGTGTGTGTAGATATATATATATATATATATATATAGAGAAATATACACACACACACACACACACACACACACACACACACACATATGTATCTCTATAGACCTACTAAAGTTAATCAAATCTTCAGTAAATCAACACGTCAAACATCATAAAAAAATCAACACCACAAACCACATGCTCTGAAAAATAATTTTGGATCATGCAAAACAGAAGCAACATTGTTTGAACAAGGGAACGACCCTGGTACCTTCTCTACCTTCTGCTTCTTAAATCTACCAACTCGAGACTGCATAATATTGAGGAAGGGCATATTCCACAACACTTGAATTATAGCCGTCTTACACCAATGTTGAACAGCTATCCTGTTGAGCAAATTAAGCAGGCAGGAAATCTGCTGACATTAGCACCAATCAACAGATTTACTCACACATACACACGCAGACACACACATAGATAGATGAGAAATTGGCTACTGCTTCCTTAAATGTCTGCCGCAGTTCAAAAGCACGAGAACATCCTCAGTACAGAATACTGTGTATAAGTCAGTCATGAACTCTTAATTGTAATTAACCATGGTGTGCCATTTCCTAGTCACAAGGCATTCAAGAATTTAATTTCTCATCTGGAAAATAATCTGGAAAGAAGACCCTGGAAGCATGGAATATGTTGACTCAGTCAGGACTAACTTGTGTAGTGCACCAAAAGGACAATCGGTGACAGACATCTGGAATTCAGACCTGGACAACATCTTGAGACAGCATTTTTTCCTTGAAAGGCTGTGTGAACATTGTAAAGATACCACAAATTACTGTTTCATGGAATTGCAATTCAAAAAACTGTGCTTGCTTTAATTTTGGTACTGAAATGCAAAAAAATGCTGTAATATTCATTGTATTTTTAAACCGAGAATTCAAGAGGAACTGCTATTTAGTTTCTTGACTGGATGTTTACTACAAACTTTTGTCTTTATATAACTTAGTGTCTCCAGCATTGTTTGGGATTTATTGGTGTGTGTGTGTGTATGTGTATATATATATATATATATATATATATATATATATATATATATATATATATATATATATATATATATATATATATATATATATATATATATATATATATATCTATATATATATATATATATATATATATATATATATATATATATATATATATATATATATATATATATATAGATAGATACATACAGATTCACTTTAGAACATCGAGCGCCCATAAAACTGAAATTCAAAACAGTAAGACCAAAATCTTGAAAATTCAAAACACTGGAAACTCAAAACATTGAATCCCATAACATTGAAAAAACATAGGAAAGCAGCATGTACTATATTCCAGCACAAATACATACAGAAACAAATAAAAAAACAAGCCATATTATACTTCTTCAAATATAAGCAAGGGGCAAGCCCCCATGCAACCCCCATGTGGGGACAAGCCACCCATACCCCATGCTACTTATATATATCAACTCTGAGATCCCACTACACTACACTAAGATGTGTTATGTTATAGTAGCAAGTAAGAAGGGAACATAACTGAGGTTACTTATGAAACTCCGGTAAGTTTTGCAGAGATATATAGTAATGTGTAATGTTTTAACAGTGAAGTAGTGTTTGTAAGAGAAGGTTAAGGACAGTTTTTTACAATTTAAACAGGCAGCTGTGAAGCATGGAATGGTATGTTTGCCATTTTGTTCTGTGTAGTGCGATCTCGGAGTTGATATATTTAAGTAGCAGGGCGTGTGCGGGGCCCCCTGCTTATATTTAGAGAAGTCTAATATGGTTTGTTTTTTATTTGTTTCTGTATGTAGTTGTGCTGGTATATATTAGATGTTGGTGCCCTATGTTTTTTCAATGTTATGAGATTCAATGTTTTGAGTTTTCAGTGTTTTGAATTTTCAAGATTTGGGTTTCAGTGTTTTGAATTTCAGTGTTATGGGCTTTCGATGTTCTAAAGTGAATCCATACACACACACACACACACACACACACACACACACACACACACACACAATACATATACACTAAATATATCTACTCTATGCATATATGTATATATATATATATATATGTATATATATATATATATATATATATATATATATATATATATAGAGAGAGAGATAGATAGATAGATATGCATGAGCTGACATTTATATCACAAGCTTGACAATCAAATATATGAACCTAGAATGTCTGGGCAGTACATCTTTGAAGCATACCATGACTGTCAGCTAATATTTGTTTGATGCACAGGCTCAAAGTATATCTCTCTTGTTCACAAGCAATAAAGAAATAAACATAAGTTAACTGTTAAAGGAATAGCAAGTGTCAAGATACATCAAAAACTTCAATGAATATACCAAACTGAGTAGATAATATGGGAGGGGGCTGCTTCTTTTTTTTATAGGAAGGAAATACACAATGCACTATCCTGGTCCATTAGAGAAACCCAAGAATCTGACACTGTCAAATAGGTGAGCTGTGATCAGTCTTTGAAAAAAGCCAAGCTTTTCTAGAAAAACTGAAGCCTGATGACACAGGGAGATTCTTGTAACAAATACTGAAACAGTGAAAACTATATTTTTTTACTCTATTCAAATGCAACTTGGAAGACTGGAAGGGAAACTATAATGTTACCTCCAATTTTGCAGCCGTGTTCCTTAAAGATATAGGAAATAAGTAACTACCCCAGCATAGCCACTCAGTCAGCTTTTAGGTTTGTCATACTGAAAATATTAGAGCTAAAAAACAAGGGCATAAGGCTAGGCTCCTTATAGTCCTCATAGATCAATAGCCTAGTAAGTACCTAAGGACCTATGAATCTATAGCAGCACTGGAGAATACATATGAGTGTTACATTACAAAGTATTATGAGCAAAGACAGTGTGTAAAAACTGAAGCAAACCAATATAAACAACTGTTGGAGATATTCTTAGATGATGCAGTGAAGCAAATCATTTTGCTAAAAATTATTCAACTAGACTTTGGAATCTAAGCGAGAGAGAGAGAGAGTTTGCATGCACATTTGTGCAAATTGGAAGTACAAGTCTGGCAAAGCAAAAGTAGCAAAGGCCATCATTTGATCTCTAGTAGCAGACAAAGGAAGACAAAACATTTTGGGTGCTGCAAGCTGCTCACTTTAAGGGATTACTCTGGAATGCAGCATTATAAGGCAGTATGAGAATTGTGGGGCCATGTCATGAGCTAAGGTGCTTGAAAAATTCTGCAAAGTACATGCTAGGTCTGTAAACATTTCATTATGCAACAACTTTAAAAGAATGTGTTGCTTAACAAAGGTGCAATATTGAAATGTTGCAACTTTTAAGTAAGAAAACAGCGTTCTGAAATTGAATTCAGTTTCAGCGAGGTCCATCAACACAGTATTTTAAACCCTGAACTGGTGACATTTGGCCCAGATAAAGAAGCTGCAGGAGTATAACTGCAACCTTAGTTAGTCTGTTTAATATGTCCCAGTTTCCTTTACTGCAAAAATGTGTCCATAATGAGAGGGAGACATGAGACACTTGAATCCATCAGTACCTAAGCTTCACTTTATCAATTTCAAGGGAAGTTGGAATGTGGAAGGAAACAATGAAAAGACCTGGAAAATGGGACATAATGATCAAAGTCTTGCTAAAATCTTTATGTTTACAGGATTTGAAGGGATATTTTAGAGCTATACTGTTAAGAATCTTATACATAACACAAGCAGAACGCTACAATTCAAAGTGGAAAGGGATATAATGAAGCAGGGGGGGATTCAATAAATAAGTAAGGAGTGGGATTTTGGATGCATATCCTTAAAAGGAATAACAAAATTCATATAGCATAGTTTCTCTAATTGGAAAACACCAGGCCCAGATGCAGTAATTAACTTTTGTTTAAAAGCATTAACATCTTTGCATGAAGATTTAGCCATGAGCAAGTACTATTTATATGCGCAACCTGAAGAGACACCAACCTGGCTAACAACATAGAAAAACAATGCTCCTACTTAAGAGTGAACCTGCAAGCTACCCTAAAAATTATAGACCAATAACTTGCCTTCTGACAACATATAAACTATACATGGGAATTGATGCTGACAGAATTTATAGTCATTTAGAAGAAAACTCAATTATGGCAGTAGAACAAAAGGGCAATAAAAGAAAGTCATATGGAACAAAGGATCATTTGTTGTTAAATAAAGTCATAGTGTAGAACTGTAAAAAGGGGAAGAATCTAAGTATGGCATGGATTGACTACAAAAAAGCAATTGATAGTATCTTACATGCATGGATAAAAGAGTGCTTAAAAATGTATAAGATACACCCTACACTGATCGACTACATTGCAGTGACCATGAAACAGTGGCAGACCACTTTGCAATTAAGCTATGATAAAGGGCAAATTATTATCCCGGGGATAAAAATTCAAAAGGGGATATTGCAGGGTGCCTCTCTGTCACCATTTCTATTCTACCTTGCCCTTAACCCATTAAGCTGTTTACTTAGCAGCTTAGGCCATGGCCATAATTTGGCTCCTAAAAAACAGCAAAGTATAAAGACTTCTCATCTTCTCTTTGTCGATTATTTAAAACTGTATAGCTCATCAGATGAGGAACTGAAAGCACAACTGCAGGTTGTCAAAACTTTTTCAGATGATATAAGAATGTCATTTGATCTTGATAAATGTGAAAAAGCAACCTTTAAAACAGGAAAACCTGCAGTATCAAGAAAACATCAGTTTAGGACAAGAATGCGATATAGAAGAACTTGAGCAAGAGGAGAGTGTATAAATATTTGGGAATTGATGAAGGATCAGCAATAAAACATGAACAATAGCGAGTAAAACTTAGTAAGGAATACTTTAGAAGACTTAAATTAATCCTGAAAATAGTGCTGATATCTAAGAGCAAAATCCAAGCTACAAACCAATTTGCTCTTCCTGTCCTATCTTACAGTCTTGGAGTGATTGACTGGCCTCAAAACATGTTGGATAGATTAGATAGGAAAACAAGAAGGATGCTTCATGCTCGCCAAATGATTTATAAAAATCAGTGTGTACCACGATTATATATTCCCCATTCTGAAGGAGGGATGGACCTCCATGAAACTGATTATATGTATAGATCCTCAATCATGAGACTCCACATATATCTGCTGACCTCACAAGACTCAAGCGCTGTGAAAGTTTTGAAACACGGAGAGAATAAATCTAAGAGGACTTCTCTGCTTAATCTAACAGAAGAGTATCGGTTTCAAGCAAGAATGGAAATCAAACCAGAAGTAAATAAAAGTCAGGCAGCAACTGAATGTGCCAAAAACAGAAGAAAGAATATAAGGTAAAGGACCAGATGAGTAGGCAAGAAATGTGGAAAATGCATAAATATAGTTGCAAGCATAGAAAACATTTGGAGGAACCTCATGTTGATCAGGAGCGAATGCAGGAATGGATAAGGAGAGGCGATTTCAAACCATGAGATGAAAGCTTAATATTAGTGGCCCAAGATAGTGGGCTATGTACATGTTGATTTACAAAGTCCATTGAAAATGTGGGAGAAACAGACAAATGTAGGTTTTGTAAAACCTAATTGGAAACAGTCGTACACCTCATTGGTGGTTGTGGCATACTAATGGCAGAAGGGCTATATACCGAAAGGCATGATAATGTGGCAAGACAGTTGAACTGGGGATTTTGTAAACATTATGGCACTGAAGTGGCTGAAAAACACTGGAAACACGAGCCACAAAGCATCATAGAAAATTAAGTTTATATCATATGGGATCACCCGTTATCGACAGTTCGAAAGGTAGATGCTAAAAAAACAGATATAGTGGTGCATAAAAAGAAGACAAAAGTAGCATTGATCATTGAAATTATCACACCCAATGACTACAGTGTGTTCTGAACAGACACAAAGTCATAAAATATCAGGATCTGCAGGCAGAAATCAGAGCAATGTGGAAGAAAGATACCGAGACAGTTCCAATAGTAGTAGGAGCAACGGGTCTTATAAAAAAGAATCTACATTTGTATTTAGATATGTTACCAATCCATGTAACCCCATACGAATTGCAGAAGGAGTCATTACTGGGTACATTGTGGGTGCTGTGAGGAGCACTACTGGCTGACATTAAAGAGTGAAACAATACAAATTTCATCAACTGTAATCATACTTTGACTTAGGAATGTGGTCTGCACCAATTATGGTATTAGAAACACAAACGATTTAGAGAAAAAAATATTTTATTCATAAAGCAGCAGAAAGTATACTAACAACTAAGCCAACACAGAAATGGAGAAAAGAGATTCTGCCACTAGGGATGACTACAATTAGGGGTACAGAGAATAGGCAAGAAAGGGCTGGAATTTACTGGAGTTATCTGCCAAATAAAACAGGGTACAGGGAACAAATAATTAGAGAGGCAAAGGTAACAGAATGAAAAGAGGCCAAGAAGACATTTGCAGTGCAGGTTAACGATTTCCTTCCCTATCAGAGACTGATATCACAGTATAGGCAAAGAGAAGGAAACAGTGGAATCCTAAGTGAACGACATACACTGGTTAAGTTTTTAGATGAATCTAGAAATAAAGCTGCTGTTAAAAAAGGGATAAATAATAGGGCATATAAAATACTGCATGATAACTATATGAATCAAGCAGAGGAGGTCAGAAAAGATTAGGAAGAGAGATTAAGTGAGCAATTCACAAAGCGACAATGGGAGGACATATGCATGACTCCTTAATATACACTAAAGTCTAGAAGATTTAGGGTTTTTGCCTGGAAGTGTTTACATAGCTACTTTTATACCCCAAGCAGACTTCAAATAATTGTTTAGCAGGTAGATAACATATATTGAAGGTGTAATAGAGAAGAAAGATGTACTTGGAAGTATATGTTTTCAGAGTATAATGAGTTAACAGACATTAAAAATTCCCTGCATCTTCAGAGTATAATTGGTTGACAGACTTTAAAAATTCCCTGCAGAGTACTCTGTCAGGGATACTGGGCAAGCAAATGAGTGTAACTAAGGAAATTACCTTTTGAGCTAGGATACAGGATATGAATTGTCTAGACATTGTAACACCATGTTAAGTTTAATTCTGATGATTCCCATAAAAGCAATTACTATAAAATGGAAATCAAGGTCTAAACCAACCATACTTGAAGAAATGAATCTTGTAACAGAGATAAAAGAATATAAAGTGGGATCTTAAGAAAAGGGTAGGAGTAAATTACTTAGAAAAAATGGAGATTGTGAGAACAATGCATGCAGAAGAACGTTTTTGAGGAGGAATGAGGCTTAAGAGAAGGGTAGAATTGAACAATTTATGTAATTCCGGTTTGATAATATTGTATAGAACAATATATGTGATGCATAATATTTGTAAACCTGAACTTGCTAATATGGTTTGATTACTTTTATACAAATGTATGTTTGCCTATATCACAAGTGACAATTCAATAGAGGTGTTTTTTTTACAAAGAAAAGTCTTGGGAAAGTCCAGCTCAGAGACAGAGAAGAAACATTATCTCTTCTTACAGAATCAGATACAGACTATGTAGGGTTCATCTCCCACTATCTAAGTGACCAATTCAGAAACCCCAACCTCAGCAAAAAAAAAAAAAAAAAAAGAAAAGGTTTTCTTCCCTTCTGGGCACTTTAGTGAGGAAAAAGGGGAAACTCCCTGCAAACTAAAGTTTATTCCCTTTTAACTGACTTGCATTTGGATTTATTGGTCTACATGAGGCCTATATATACAGAATGTCAATGGCAATACATCTTTGAGAAGAAGCTTTTATAATCAGCTAGTGTCTTATTATCAAATCAAGCTTATTAAAATGTCCCAGTCTTCAATCATATGACTTACCCTAAGCACACAACATATTTGTGTCTTATGGAGACAGATTTTACCTACATACCTCACATTTTTTGAAAAAAAAAAGAAGTCTTATTCATAGCAAACTTAAAAGAACTAACAGTGACAAAAAAGGACACCGAGCATAATGCCAATAGCAGTCAAACAGGATATTAAGACTGTTCTTTTTCTTTTTTTCTTTCTTTACTTTTTTGCAAAACTGAAGATCTTAATAGCCAAAAACTAAAAATAAACAAGGTAACAAAAAATGCAGACAAGGCAGTGACTCGGGGGAGCAACAATTAAGAAGAAAACACATGGAACTGGCTAAATAAAATTAGCTTTAATCAAACCATCAAATGTTGTGCAGAATCAAATGAAGGGAATAGCAAAGCTGCTCCAAAAGCAACCAAAGTAACAAAAAAACTAAAGTAAACTCTACAGAATAAAAAAAACTACTTAAATACACAGCAGATTAAGTGATCATCATATTAATGGAGATATCAGAGATTTGACTAAAAACATGAAAATAGTATTAGGTCTGTTACAGCAGGCCAAGAATATAAGTTAGCATCTGAAACTAAGGACAATTACAAATCCATCTTTAGTAATGAAAGGAAGATAATAAATAACACACAACAGTACTCTGAACTTACTGATAATAGCATCACCTACTCTGATCTAGTAGACCTTGTCAATATACTAGCAAATTCACTGCTAACTGTAACCCACAGATGACTATCCAAAGCCCAGTTATCCCTGAATCTCTCAGACTACTCATCATCACTTAAGGACATGCACTGAAGGTGCTGTCCTAGAATAAAAATAATTTCTCCATGAGACATGACAATATTATTGGTTGTTTAATCTTCTTCTTCTTCTTTCGGCTTTTTCCCGGTTAGGGGTCGCCACAGCGGATCGCCTTGTCCGCACATTGAATGGCAGTGGAGTTTTACGGTGTCGAGTTGCCAGCCCGGCGCCCAACCTTCCACAGAAGGCACACTCACACGCACACCTAGGGCCAATTTAGAGTGTCCAATCCACCTGCAGCATGTCTTTGGGATGTGGGAGGAAACCGAAGCACCCAGAGGAAACCCACGCGACCACAGGGAGGACATGCAGACTCCGCACAGAAGGCACCCCAGCCGAGGATCGAACCGGGGAACCTCTTGCTGTGAGGCGGCAATGCTAACCACTGCACCACCGTGGCCGCCCATTATTGGTTGTTTAATAAAGAATATTAAACAAGTCCTGGCAGAGCCACTCTTTCAACTGTTTAACCTGAGTTTAGCAGCTAGCTTTGTCCCTGAGGTTTGTACACAGCAGTAGTGACATCATTCCAAAAGGGTGGCCTCACCACTGATCCCAGAAATTACAGGCCTATCAGCTTGATGAGTCTCATATGCAAAGCCACAGAGCATATCATAAATTATGTTATTAACTATGGCATTAAAAATCTCATCAGGCTAGACCTACAGCAGTCTGGCTTTGTCAAGGTTAGATCTACTGAATCTGGTTACCATCATTGTAAGGGCAGTACAGGCTGTGGACAGTGTCATGCTGTCTACTTGGCATATCTTGACCTGTCCAAGGCATTTGACATGTTCCTCAATGCTAGTGTAGTTAGTATGCTGAATGCATCACAAACAGATCCCTGTGTAGTAAGATGGATAGCAAATTGGATAAAAGATAGAACCAACACATTGCAGGTATGTGTGGCACGTGCCTACTATGAAAGTGACCAGCAATGTCCTGCAAGGGTCAGTGCTGCAACCTTTTTTGTTCAACATTTACCTCTCTCACCTTTAGACCATGAATTAAGTGAGCAGACTACTGTAAATTGGGAGCCATAGTTAAGTCCTCCTATGACAACTAAGCTTATCCACAAGAACATACACTCCTAAATACATTGTGCAGTAAAATCATCATTTTATTTTATTTATTATTTTACATCTGTTCACCAGGAGTGTCCGACTGGGCCAGCAGCCCTTTTTCAGGAGGCCCAAGGAGAAAAGCTCCGGAACAAAATTTTTATAATTTTTTAACAAAATTTTAACAAATACAGAAATGACTAATTACTAATCATCATGTATCAATACAGAAATTACAATACAGGGATGGTTGCTAGACTTACCATCAAGTGATTATGTAATGCTCAAGTTAGAAACAAGAAGTATAAATGCAACATGGAAGTCTGAGATTAACAATATACTGTGGACATTGAATACAATAGTACAAAATACTGTTTGTAATACAATAACATATCAATATCAGTTGTTTTTCTTTACAGAATCCTAGTATTATAAAAAAGGAAATATATAGAGGAGAATGGAAGTAAGAAACAGAAAAGGCTATAAGAGAAGGAAAGAGAACTGTAGTAGTAGTAGGGTTCAGTGGGCGGGAGTAGGTTACAAATACTAAGGGACAGATCAAGTGCTTAAATTAAATGCTAAGATGGGAAATATCAGATTTGGTAAATAGCCCCCACCCTAGCATAAAACACAGACAACAAACATAATTTCTCACTCCAAAATGAGAATATTCTTAAAGGTCTGCGACTGGGTTGATAATTCCTTCACCTTTGATCATCCTGTAACAACACTGGCATTATACATAGTGCAGCTAATTCCCAAAGGAATATCATCTTGAATTAAAGAGGTCATTGTCCACTTATATTCACTGATTAGGACAATCATTAAATTCAGTGGCTCTCTCTGGGATGTACCCTGCAAGGAATTTCAAACAACTAAGAAAACACAGAGATTTTAACTAAGAAGATCAGTAGCTTAAAAACTCTAAGCTACCGGAAAAGACTGGAAACTTTATTTAGCATCTTATGGACTTCTATGCCATTATGGACTCAGTGATGTTGGATCCCTTTCTTGTATCTCTATCTCTATGAGTCAAATAGCATCACAAATACCTGAACCATGGATCTAAATTTCCATCAGCAAATAAATAAACCACAGTAGAGCAGATATGTTAATTATAGAGTACTCACCCCACCTCTGAAATAGATTCCTGCAGCAAGTCAGGCAGCAAGATGCATCATCATCATCCCTCAAACTGGAACTGGATGAATGGATGAGTACCCAAATTCACCCATAGTCTGACTGGCCTAGGCCTCCTACAATAGGAAAGTATGGTCTCAGAGTGGCTGAGTGCTGGCAAGATGTGATTCAAGACTTAGTAGCCTTGAAAAACCTTAGGCCATTTTAGTCGGGATTATGTTAGTTTATGGAAATTTTATTCTGTCAAAATACATATGGTTGTGACAACATGATCACCTTCTTAAAATACTGAAAATCAACATATAAATAGAAACAGAATTGCATGGAGATTGCAGTACAGTGAGGATCACAGATTGTGGCCTTTTCTCCACTGAAGTGCAATCTTTGACTTAGTACAGTAAACTCTCAAGCCACAAGAACTGGAACTTAGACTGAGAACAAGAGGCATTGATTTCTGATGAAGTCTAATGAAGCAAGTGGAAAATAAACTGTCTATGCTAAAATTTGTGTCTCTTGTTCTCAGACTAAGTTTCAGTTCTTGTGGCTTGTTGTGATATTCTGGTAGTTTTAGTCTGTTTTTGTGGTCTAACAGTAAACTCTCAGTTAACCAGAACTCAAGTAACTAGAAAAAAAATCAAAGAAATACATTACAATTTTCATGTGTTGCACTTTCTGTTTTCGCCCTCAGAAAAATACCTTACCTTTTAAAAGTTTTAGAGTTTTAAAAGGAAGATAGGAATACATTCCCTCTCTCCCCAACCTAAAAACAAGCCAGACCAAACAAGTAGTATGTGGTATAGTATTAGTCAGGCCTATTTTAATAGTTACTCTCAAGCAGCCAGAAACTAAAGTTATCTGGCATCTACCAGTCCCCATGGGTGCCAGTTAACTGAGAGTTTACTGTATATAAAGTTAGCAGGGGATATAAGGGATGCAGTGGGGTTTGCCTTCCTGCAGGAATTCCATTTCCATTTTTTTAGTTAGTTTTTGATATTTTAAGTTGTCAATCATGTAATATCAACCATATGAATATCAACAAAGTAAAATTTCAATAAACTAACATAATCCTACTTTAGTCATATAAACACAATGAGCAGCAAACACGTTCTGATGAAAGATGATGATATGTATGTTAATATGGGTAAGATGAATGGGGCCGATGCCTGGGAAGAATTTATCTAGCGCTGAGCAGACTAAAAGCTGGATGAAACAAACCATGCAACATCTGTTGTCTGCTTTTTCTAGGCATACTAATAATGGAGTATTAAGCTGTTTACCAGCTTTCACTCTGAGGGTCAATTCTTCTCTTCTGCATTTTATTTTATAGAGACATTTACATGTGTCCTCCAGGTCACAGGTAAAAAGGGCTGAGATGACTAGCCCAACAACTCTTCTTTCATGTGCACAAAAATTTAAATTACCTTACAGTTTAGTAATCTAATTGATCTCACCATTATGTCATCCATTTATGAAAATAAATACTGCTACACCAGTTTGCTACCACAGCTTTTATAACCACCACCCAAGGTACAGCAGCCATAGAATGCTAATAATAAAGTAAGAAGATGCACTGGAAAGATGCCCCACATATGGCAGGGCTGGTGCTCCTGTTATTGCTGTCTATTTGTAGAAAGCTGCTACCACTGTGGGAACTGATAAAGCCACGCTGTTTGTACTCAAAGTATCAAGACAATAGTTGTGTGCCTGTGTGCATGAGCAGATGCTGTCTAGGGGATGGTGATAAAGACATCATAATCATAGTGAAACCAACACTAATAGCTAAGAAAAAAATTGCTCATAACCTGGGAGTGGATGTGGTCTGACATTTGAAGGCTTGAACAACTATTTTCCAAAAAAGAAAGTTTGGAACTGGAGAGTATAATTACAACCCCAATCACCAAAATTGAATTCCGGCCCTTGGTATTCATTTAGTTAATGTTTAATATGTGTTTGCCAATACCTATGCATCTTGGTGCAGATCCACTCCAAGTTCCATCAGCCTGGCATATTCTGGTATTCGATCCCACTAAGATAAACGGCAAATTACAAGTGAAGGACACTTCAGACTGGAAGATAAAACTTTTCCCTTCTCTTCTTCCTTCTGCGGGAATTCCTGGATCACCACAAAATTTTGCTGTAGGAATGCAAACAAAATAGGTTACTTTAAGGACTTTAATATTTCTGTGGTATTAAACAACTCAATATATAACACATTTTATTGATTCCACACATTAGTTTTATTGCCAGAAACACCTCGTACAGTTAAAAATAGGAAAAACAGTCTGTATTTTTAAATACTACAAGACATTCATAAATTGTAAATAAACTGTTTAGAAAGCTTATACAATATGTGTTATTTCCATAAATTAATAAAATATCAGGAAAATACAGAAAATGTCTGAAAACTGGTAACACTAACATATTTTGACTGACATGTTAACGTCACCAGTACAAGTCAAGCATTTTCAAAAGTAGCATATGATTTATAATCATGAAAATGCATTTTCACTGCATTGTTTTTTTTTTTTTTACTGATATCTGTCATTTTGATTTGTGTTTTCACACTGTACACAATCACCGCAAATTGACAAAAGTATTTCACTTGATAGTGTGAAATTATTTTTAGAGCCTGTCACCAGTGCAGCTTTTTGTATCTGTTTGTTTTAATTCCCTTTTTAAAATGCAGTCCAATCAAAATACTTTACAGAGCTATTATTATGTCTTAAGAAAAAATGTTATGCAACAGAAATATGCATCATAAAATTTTATGAAAGGAAAATTCTGCCGTTTGCATAAACTGCACTATGTTCTTATTTTTGAACATAGCATTTTACAAATGGAGTATTCTAAGGT
>NC_056745.1:302685549-302733049 GCF_019279795.1 Protopterus annectens | reverse complement strand
AAGAGGAAGGCTTGCAATAGCAATTTAATGCATTCGACACTTTGTAATTTGGAAATGTGAACAAATATGGGAAAGGACATAGCTTGTTAAAGTAAAGAAAGTTTACTCTGAGGCACTGCAGCAAAGGGAAAGGGGAACAGAATAATAGGGATGCATACTGTGGAAGCTAATTTCAGTCTTCGCATGAGACAATATTTTTATGAGAAATATGGTACCAGACTATGGAAAGAACTGCCAGGTGTGCTTTTGTATGATTTTTTTTTCTTCTGCAGCCTTCAAATAAATATTAGATAGCTGGAACATCAGAGGTAGTGCACAGTAAATATTTAATGGGATGACTTAATAACTTCTACCATCAATTTCATATCTTTGTAGTGCAGGGCAAAGAGGGTGAGCTACAGTGACCTCTAAAGTGTTATCCACTGCATTGTATGAGTTTGCGATGTTTCATCTGGGATTATTATGTATAAAATGAAAAAAAAGAAGATGTAGAAACTGGATACACAAGAAAGAGAAAAACTAGCAATGTCCAACAGATAAAGCCCTTCCAGTTGAAAAGATGGATAACAACTTGACTACAATCCATATGACCAGATTTCTTTAGCAGCTTGGGCATTTGTTGGAGATGGTATGGTGGGGCAAGGCAAGGCAAGAGGAATGACAGGGCTTAAGCTGGTGAATGTACATCTCAGGCATGCTCCAATGGTAAATTCCTCTGTAAGCTGGAGACTACATGAAGGTGTTATTTACATGGAGGTAGGGATGCATCATGTCATACATGGGGATGATTGGACAACATACTCAAGCTTAACCCCCCCCTGATGATATGGGTCATACACAGAGGAAACTATAGGATCCTAAGCTATTGAGACTTAACTAAATAAATGGCAGTGGTGGCCCCCAGGTTCATTCACTTTCTGCAGAAACGTCACTGTCACCAATCTTGGAGGCACACGCCTCAAACTCTTAGTATAAGAATTCTGAACAAAGCGAAGAATAATGTATTGTGATGTGGGCAAAAGTCTAAAATCAGGGACACATTTCAAATACTGATCTTATAGATGTAAAAAGTTGCTAGCAGACAAATTTTGCATTAGCATGCATTTTCTGAAGGATATGAAGTCTAAAACATACTGTCCGACATGATATACTGACTTATGGTCTTCAATATTAGCCAGAAAAAGACTGAAAATATGAGGCAGAAATCTGGACATTCTGGGAAAAGCTGGACAGATGAGAGATATGTTTTGGGCTATGTTGGTCACACCATCTGATTGGGATTAAACAGTCAGCGAACAACATGCATAAAGTGTGCATGGTACTGCAAACAGATGAAGTAATTTTGCCATTGGGGAAGTGCCGAGTTCTGGTCAAAACCCATCCCTTGACAATGAAAAGACTTGTACACAAAAGATACAGGTGGAATACTGTACATGAAGAATGAGAGGAAAGGGATTTTTGGCTGGTCCCCTCTTTGTTGTTTCTACGATAACCTCTTAGCCTGTGTGTGTACAGTACATACATAATAAAAATGCTAAAAGCCTGTCCATGACTATTCTATTTCATTTTTATTACAATTCCAACACCAAAATAAATGTACAGTCTTGCATTCTTTGCTGCATGGACTCAAGTTATCAGACAAACCTATAGGGTAACCCATTGGTGGATGAAGACTGAATGCTTGAGTTTCAGTTGTCCGAGGTTCAATTTTCCAATGACAGGAGCTCTTCCATAGGAAATCACTGTCTGCAATTTGTAATGACAATGTTGCCCTTCTGGAGGGACTTTCCTCCGTGTTCAAGTTGGTGTGACCATGGAGTTGGTATATATAAGTTTCAGGGGAGGGCGGTACAAAACATATATATTTACATCCTAGATGCATTTCACAAGTCGGCAATTATTTCAGACATCTAATCTTACTGTGCTATTGAGCTAAATCTAATACTGTCAAAATGTTCACCATTCCACCTTTTCTCATACTCTGCATTTCAACATCATTTCATTTATAAAGATCAGTGGCTTCTGTAGACTGTCCTGTTATTCTCCAAAAACCCTAACAGTGTTAGCTGACCCATGTTTTAGCTCTATGTATGTGTGCCCAAGTAATATATACCTAGCTCTGCTCATACAATCCCTACTACCTACACCCTTGACTTTTTTTTTTTTTTTTTTTGCTCACATCATACCTAACTTTTCACACACCCCAATGTTAGCTACCAATTTATTCCTGGCCTAACTAATTTCAAAGCCTCTTTAAAAAAAATCATCTCAAAAATACATGGTTCTGCCCCTGCATAAAGCCTGCCTAATGCTCAGCTCTTCCTCTTCTCTCACATTTCAATCCCTCACAGACTGCAAGATCCTAAGGCTCTTCTAACTCCTTCTCTGCTTCTATACCATACCCTTAAGCTCCTGCTCAGGCTTTATTGCTTCTATTCTTCTAAACTCTCTCTCGCTATATGTCTGCATCACTAATTTTCTGGCTGCTGTTTCTACATCATGTATGATCATACCTCTCAACCTCTGAGAGCAAGAAATCTGGACAAAGCCATAAATAAAAGTGGGACAATGGTGCAAAAGTAGGGACAGTTTTTAAATATTGCTCTTACAACCTTTGAAAAATGATAGAATAACAGGTTTTGCATTAGCATGAATTTTCCGAAGGGTATGAAGTCTGAAACTCAAATGTCTGTCATTATTTTCTAACTTCAGTCTTTAGTGATTTGCCACTAATTTGCCAGAAAACCACAATTTTATGAAAAAAGACCACCAAAGATAGGAGTCCAAAATCTGGACATTCTGCAAAAATCTGTACAGTTGAGAAGTATGTGTATGATGAGAGTGACTATTATCATCTGTAAAGTTTTAACTGTGTAGAACTGTTTAGATGTATAGTAATATATTACAATATCTTGTAGCAGTTTGTTCTTTCACCTTATTTTTTGTATAGTATTTCTAATGTAATCTTTATTATATTGGCTTATACTGTATTTGTATTGTATGTGGAGCATTTCTCCCCAGACCTTTGCTGAAAACGGGTTCTGTAGACCCAGTCAGACCATCCTGGTAAACAAATGTCAAATAAATAAAAAAATAAATAATAAATATTTTCATTTTTTTGTATTGTACAGAGTCTTAACCCGATCATTATGAAGACAAGGCTTCTACTGAGATTTCATCTGCCTATCTATTTCAGAAAAGTACAACACACTTCCAAATCAGGCCATAAAATTAACTGCTTCTATTATATTTGATCAGTCCTATTCACTAATTGCTAAAGTTGTCTAGAATATAAAAATGTCCCGTCTAATAGATCCGCTGTTTTTATTAACTGTACTGTGCTGGCCTGTACATCACTCTTGGATGCTCCCAGATTACCTTTAAAATGCATCCTTTTAACTTCAGCTACATATCTCTGCAACAGTCCTTCCATTCCCTCTCATATATTTTTTTTTCAGTAAGGTATCATTTTAATAAAAAAAAACTGAGATACTGATTACAGATTTGCTGTATACCAAGCTTCCTTCCACACTACATTTTCCACGTAAACCTTCCACTCCCTAACCCAAGACTGACATAACAAAAGAAAATAATCTCTCTCTCCAGACCAACCTATCCCAAGCAGGTTTAGATATTCCAACACAGAAGTCATGACTTATATATTTCATTGGAGTTTAATAAAAACAGGGCTAAACAATACTTTATTTTGACTAACTTAACATTATGTATTATTGGCTGTTGCATTGCTGAAATTGTTATAAATACCACCATTTTAGCTTCAACATATTTAAACATACTGTTAAAAATGAAATTTCAGCAATGCAACAACCAAAAATACATAATAAATATTATATAAGTGGAATTAAAGCATAAGTTGGTGCCTTAGTTTTTAGTTTTAATTTAAATTAGCATCATTATTTATCACAGTGTTTATTTATAAATAATGTGATTTTTTTTTTTAGTTTTGGAATATTTAAACCTGCTGTGTTCATTATATAACAGCTTAATAATGTTCTGCTAAATGTCAGTAGCAAAACCACTCATTGTTATCATAGATTTGCATTCTCAAATAAACCAAATGTTTGTTCATTTATTCTGATGGGTATTTGTTGCACAATTTAGTATTCCTGTCTGAAATGCTCAAATTCATGTTGAATAGTTTACAATTCTTGTTTGATATCCTGTGTCAGAATAATGCTCTCTTTCACAAAGATAAAAAACTCTGTGATATCTAGCTTACTCTCATCTATTTTTTTAGCATACTGCTGGTTAGATGCAGAAAAATAAATCACATAAAGGAAACAGGTACCTACAGAAATTCTAATGAATCTGTCTGTGGAAATGTGTAGGAACTACTCATTACACCTGAGGTTGAGGTATCTCAATGCTGTCTCCCCTACTCTCAAATACAATAGTTAATATATATAAATAGCAGAGGTGTAAGGTTAAGGGTTGTAAGGGGAGAAAATAACCTAGCAAAAATGTGTTGCATTGATGAAAGAGATATGTGGAAACTGGATAAACAGTGAAGCTAGGAACTAGCAATGTCTAAGAGATAAAGCCATTCCAGTGGAAAAGATGGATAATGACTTGACTACAACCCAGATGACCAGAGTTTATTTATCAGCTTGGGCATCTGGTGGAGATGGTAAAGAGATGGTAAAGTGAGGGAGAAGCCTGGCTCCATGGCACAGAGGAGTGGGGCCCTGAATGCAATCATGGTGAACTGGGTTTTTGTAACAGCTGTGGCACTGAAGGAGTCAAGCAAGGATGGCTAGGAGTGAAGGGGTTTGGTCTGCTCAACCCTAATGAAGAATGGATGAGGTTTGTATGCTCTTGTAGACACACATGGTGGTGCAGTCTCTTGGGTGGATACCACAGAAACTATCTCTTGCACAGCGGGAGGGAGGGAGTGTCAGAGCTGAAGGGAAAGGATGCCCCTTACAAAACTGAGAAACATCCTCATCATTCAGTGCATTGGATAGCCACCTCCTCAGCTTCTCATCGAGTGTATGTATGGCAGGACTGGGGAAAAACAGAGAAAAACATGAACCATCCTGATGGGGTCAGCTCTAACCCAACAGGGAGTAAAATGGACTGACTGACAAAGAGAGGGTATGATGGTTGACAGGTAGCTGGAGTAAATACCTGAAAACAAATAAAATGCTTTAAACTGTACTGATAGGTTTTGAATTTTGTTATTACTTCTTTCAAATGCAGTTGCAAAGTGTAGGATTCAATGGATCAGGTTTCACACTTCTGACATTCAACTAAAAGAAACATTTTACTGATAACTGTTCCTCTGTTATATTATAGTGGGAAATTAACTTATTTTTGTGATGGTTCAACATCTGGCTTGTAGATCAGCCTGAGACTGAATGAGGCAGCAGCGATAAAAATTTCTGCATAAGTGAAGGCTGAAATATACATCACAGGGATAAAGCTCCTGTAATGTGTTATGAAATAATCTCCTTTGTTTATGAATTTCAAGATGGGCCCTTAAGAATAAGTAATGTTTCCAATGACAATGATTTCCTCCTGCTAACTGAAAAAAGATTCCACACCATTTAGCTGAGATCCCTTGAATGGTGTGGGTACTTACATCAAGTCTATGGTGTAGTGTAAGCCTTAGTGTTCTTATGCATATTGAAGTCGATTGCTTATTCTTATTTCCAACTACCATTTCTGTAACTTATCCAAACTGTGAATACTTGTGATGTATATTTATTTATATAGTGTTGCCTGTAGTTTTGCTAGACAACGATATCATTTAAATGATACCATCTACTGTATTGTGTTATGACTTCTCTTTCCTTCTCTCCTTCATTTTAACTGCCGGCTAACGACATTCATGTCTCTGTACTGGTGCAATAGTACCCTCCTCCTAAAAACTATAACTACCATAACTGTCCAAACAACTAGTTACATTTCCATAGCTCTTCTCCATCACACTTTCAGCATATTCCTTCTCTCTGCAGTTCTCACCTACACCTCATCCCCATTAACCCCTTTTCTACCTGCTACCTCACCAATATCTAGCCTAACTTCTGTTTTCCCTTCCTCTAGGTGCTATCCTCCTGGTCTGTAACTTGCCACCTAACTGGAAGAAAATCATTCCACCAGCAGTTCCCTCATGGTTTCATATTAAAACCTATAAGCAGTACCTGATGTATGTACTTAGCTTTATGGTCAAACTGCTCTAGTCATTTGTATGCCAATAGCAGCTGCAGCACTTCACCGCACCCCCCCCCCACACACACACTCTTTTCTTATACTTTTTAATTCAGCACTTGGATCCTATCAGTACTGTCTAACAGTACACAATTTGTAAGGTCTTCTAATATTTTCTAAATTAAAGGACAACTAACGACATCCCAAAATACCCACAAATTGGCATCGCTAAAAAGGTCACTTTATCAAAGAAATTAAGAAATGAAATAAATGCTACTACAGCTGAAATCCCTCTAAGTGATATCACTCAACAAAGAGTAAGTGCTGCATTATATTGATTGATAAACGCTGTTCATATAATTAGTTTTATACCCCTTTTGGCTGCTGTAAAATAAAGAAAAGGGACAGACAATCGAAAACTTAGTGGTTTTCTGGACATACTCACAGGTCTGGGGGTTTGGGCTAGTCCTGCTCCATTTTCCATCACTACGTTCAAGCTCTCTTTGCTCCCCTACCCCACCCCCATTCCCACCAACCCTTGAGCTAGAGGTACGGTTTATTTAAAATGTTAAATATGGGGGGGGGGTTGGCTGCTGGTTAACCAGACTGTGAGGCTTGCCTACCTAGCAGTATCTATAACAACTTATTATTACTACAGTTTACTAGAAGCTATAACAACACATACTTTCACTGTCTCTTATCAAGGTAAGGTTTCCCAAGGAGCTGGTAGGTTAAATCTTAATGTTTGACTATTTTTTTAGGTGCGATAGGTTAATTAAAGTATAAAATGTGAAACTAACTAGGCTTAAAATATCCCACAAGGGCAGCTAGCCTAGCATTTACTTAATGACCCTATGAAATTAATTAGGCATATTTTAAGTATTCAGTAAAATAATCCTAGTGAGTAAGAGCCCTGAAGTCAGACAGAAGTACTAGTAAGATATGCCCTTTGTTTTTCCATGCTTCAAACTGTATGTCATTGTATGTCTTTATTCAGCTAAAAAGGTGAATACAGTTTGAAATTTATTTTCAAGTTGTGATAAATAGAAGAAAAAAGTAAGTGTATATTTAAACAAAACAATTGGGTCAATGACCCTAAACCAAAACTGTTAAAAAAATGAAAAATGAATCCACCGACACTGTATAGCCGATAACGGTTTTAATGCTCCAAGGTACACATACAATCTCTGTTGCTCCGAACAACTAAGCGCGTTTGCCGGGGTTAACAAACCTTTGGCATCATCAGAGTTGTTTGGATAGTTCACTCCCATTGCTTATATTCAAACTTAATTGATACTAATTAAACAATTAAAACATTATTTAAAAATTCTTTTGAATCAATCAACAGTCTTACTTCCTTATTGTTCCCCAGTACCTATATCTAACAAAACCCCATTGGAAAAATTAACATAAAAAACCTAATGACTACTCAAAACACTAAATGTAAAGTTTTAAAACATAACTTGAAATACAATATATATTATGTCTTTATACACTTGGTGTAAAATCATAACAACATTTTGTACATTACTAATAGATTCTCTGGCTTTGGGACATCAACAATGCCTTGTTTTTACATTCAGGAAAGTGTGTGAATTTTAAAAAATTTCTTTTTTTCATCATTGACAAGGTATATGACAATGGATGGGAGGGTGATTGGGAATCCATTTTGGAAGCCAGAGAATCTATGTGGCAAATACGTACTAATGCTAGTAGTCCCCCAGGATTGAACGAACACATTTCTATTAAGCCTTTTTTAAAAATGAAACACAACAAAATTGTGTAGTTTTAGCCAGTTCTGCATATATTTAATTACTATTAATATTTTTTTCTTGAAAATTAGTAATGTACAAAATGTTGTTATGATTTTACACCAAGTGTATAAAGACATAATATATATTGTATTTCAAGTTATGTTTTAAAACTTTACATTTAGTGTTTTGAGTAGTCATTAGGTTTTTTATGTTAATTTTTCCAATGGGGTTTTGTTAGACATAGGTACTGGGGAACAATAAGGAAGTAAGACTGTTGATTGATTCAAAAGATTTTTTAAATAATGTTTTAATTGTTTAATTAGTATCAATTAAGTTTGAATATAAGCAATGGGAGTGAGCTATCCGAACAACTCCGATGATGCCAAAGGTTTGTTAACCCCGGCGAAAACGCTTAGTTGTTCAGAGCAACAGAGATTATAAGTGTATATTTAGTTGGAGTGTTCTGCTGTATGTAAACTGTAGGAAGAGGGGAATCAGAATACTTCTTGTAGCAGCATGCAGTGGGAAGAATGCTGAGATGTATCAAAATACATTCTGCAGACTAAGACACTTTATTTATTTGTTTGTTTATTTATTTAAGAAGAAAAACTCCAACGTATCACAAAACATTTCAGGAACAATTTTACAATATTGAAAAACAATACAAAAAATATCTACAGTTTAAATAATTATACCAAATTTGACATAATATGAAAACATGGGTTAAGAATGGATACAAGTTATATGACAATTTAATATTTTGAGAAATTTTAGCCAGTTTATAGAGAGATTAAATGTAAGTTAATATAATACAAACAGGAATTGCAATATGAAGTGAAGGCAAAGAAGGCTTATGGTATATTTAAAGAGAAAGCCAGGGGAGAGAAATTCATAGATGTATGGAAGTGAGTGAAGAAGGGAAAGACATGGACTGCATAATCTGCAACCATCAATATCATGAATGCTTGAAACAGCCAAGGAAGGGAGAAAACATCCATTCATTTTCTCATGCCTGTTCAACAAAGGGGGAAATGGAATCTGTTCCATTAATCAATGGGCATAAAGTAGAGAGTTAGTACTGGACAGAATGCCAGTTGTAGTCACATTGTTAGTTTGACCATAAGGATATTTTTTTAACCTTCCTGAACACCTGATGGATGTTATATAGCAAATTAATGTCTCAAGCCTTATTACAAAGGGATAACATAAATGTTATTTCATTATATATTAAAGGCATGCCTCTGCTGTATTTCAGCATGTCTTAAACTGTTCGAAAGTTATTTATACACTTCCTGTCTGATTATTAAAGTTTAGAGTATCCACTATAAAATATATCTGATTGTCTGTGCTGAAACTTTTTGAAGATACTGCAAAAGAAAGACATACTAAGTTGTATTTTAACTATTGAAAATGTGCAGCCATCTGTGCCCAGGATGTAGAATGTTTTCACACTGACTCATGCATGTTGCAACTCGTTTCTTTGAACAAGAACATTATCTCGAGTTCTCATGGCGTTTACACAGCAGAAGGAAGGGATGGTATGAAATCTTACCAATCTGTATATCATGAGATGAATTATGTGCCTATAGTCTAGCACAGAAGTGAATTTGTTCAGGATTTATTTATTGCCCTTTAGTATCCAGGATATGAGTAAAAGTGCTTAGCAGCATTCTGAGGTACAGTACTTTTTTCTGTCACACATGATGTATGACAGCATGGACAGCTTTTGAATCATGCTCATAATACTTATGCAAATATGCAATAAAGGCTATTAGTGTTTCCTGGAGAAACCTAGCCAAGGTCATACTTTGTCAGACTAATCAGCCCTTTTGCTGAGCAATTGCCTAGAGAGAGGGTGAGCTTTTAGTATAATGGAGAAGAAAGAAAATAACATCTAGGCGCTTTTTGATACCTTTCTGTTAGAAAACAAAATTGCACTTGAAACTGGCAGTTTTTTTACGAAAAAAAAAAATCCATCTTTTAGTTCAGACAGAATCAGCATTGTACAAATGTTCAGGCCATCTACAAATTAAGGCTTTTTCGTCCTAAGCCAAAGCCATGCTTTCAATATGAAAAAAAAATCAAGACAGGATGACAACTGCTTACAATGTTTGTAAAATTTAAAGTAGCTTATTTAATCAAAGCTAAGCTATAGTTTTGAGTGAAGAAGTTAATAGAAACAGTAGGAAGATCTAATGAGGTATTTACTGTTTCCATGGTACAGGAATCTATTCCTTCCACCATCATCTGTCTAATGAGTGACTGAGCAAATCACTTAACCAGTTTTGCTATGTCATGCCTGATGAGGGTCATTTTTGTCTAGTTGGCTTACCTGGTCAACAAATGTGTTAAACAGGGGCAGACAGTCCAGGCTAACATATTCTACCCCATATAACATTTAGCAGCTTCCTAACAAACATACCCTCCCCAATTAATGCCCATGACACAAAGTGGCACAATTGGTTTGGACTACGTAGGTAGGCTTGTAAAGGCCATGGCAATCACTACCCTTGTATACACCTGTGAATCTATGAACAAATAACATATGCTGTGTTATCTAGCAAGAGAAATCACATGCTTACTTTGGTGTAATAGAAGTGGCTTTGTGATGCCTACACTGATGTTAGCCATTCTTGATACTACAGTTACTGACTGAATGAGTCTGGAGTATTGATGCAGAAACTAGTGACACCCTTCAGCCTTATTTTTGCACAGCCTAGAAGAGTTCCTAAAAAGTTATTTTCTTGGCACCAGTTCCCTCTCTAAAATGCTTCCTCAAGAACATTATGTGAAAGAGGCAAGTTCCTATGAAGAATGGCTTAAATTAGTCTAGCTTTATAACCTCCAATTTAGAAAGGCTGATTTAATTTTCAGGTTTCCTTATGTCCCTTCCAGCCTATGATGCAATATGATAGGTAGGCTTCATACATGACTTTACATGGTAAGTATACATCAGTATTCAGCTTGTCTGCAGGGACTAAGTCCCTAGGTGAGAAGAAAAATGTACCGACAAATGTACTTAAGCACTTTTCTCATCCAGAGACATGCTAGCCATAAAAGATTATTTCAACACTGCTTCACACAAAACCTGATCTAGCTGGATTTTCATTTGTCAGGTATGATTCTATTCTACTTCCTCAGAAATTCCATGCTGGGTTAGCATGAAATCTTATCATGGTCTCTTTAGGAATTTGTTTGCATACCTCTTACAGTACACTGACTATTCCATTAAAGATTTTTGGATATCAAGGAATTCCAATATATATGGCAACGTGTTTGCAGCCTTGCTGTACTTTCCCCACTCTAGGCCTATAAACTGACTGGACTTCTGGAGATTCATATCACTGTTACTCTGTAATGTTAGTCACAGCTGAAACTGGAATGTCAGGAAACCTGAGCCCATGGGCCAACATGGGGAATGAATGATGGGGAGTCCCAGAAGTTAATTATTAGATTTCCCAAAAGGCATATAATTGAAGCACTGTTTGTAAATGAAAAATAGGCTCATCACAGCATGTTTTAAAGACAGAAAGGAATACAAACTATAGTCACTTTAAATTGCTAAAACTTGGTTAAAGGTTGTAAAATTAAGCAGTAATGCTGAAATGTCATTCTAAGTGAACGGAAATAATAGCCTAGAAAAAGGGGTTGTTTAAAATGTCATCTCTTAGAGACCTCCAATGCACTGCAGCATTGCTATTCTAGGACAGAATAAATAAAATGCCTAACCACATATAGTGTTGCAGAGGTCTGGTATTATGTGGAAAATCAACATAAAATTATTTAAAAAAATAACATTTTTTTTCACAATAGAGTTTTAATAACAGATAATGACAGATATGTTTAATTCTGATATGTATTTCCCCTGCATGGGTACAGCAAATGAATGGCACTATAATATTTATTCATTCATTCATTCTTTATTAATCAGAAATGGTAGACTGAACTTAAGTAAAGGTTTTATTCAGCACAGGGAATATCAAAGAGAGACTTACAACCCTGACACATTCAATTTTGATTATGATACAGATCCCCCCCCCTAGAAACAGCACAGTATGAACAGGGTTCAAAAGAAACTAACCATAGGGATTTTCAAAGAGGAGGGGGGTTAAGGGGAAAGGGGTATTACAGGAGATAGAAACCCCTTCCCAAAGTAATAGAGGCAAAGAAGAGATAGAGCAGGTAGGTAATAAGTATACTTTAAATGGATTTACTATTTATAATTTTAGCAACCTACAACTAACCAAAGACCATTTTTCATTAATGGAGAAGGGGTTTAAATTTATACCATCAAAGAGAGGGGAGAGAGTACAAACAATACTGGATTTAAAATTATTTCTAAGGAAAATGAACTTAGAATTATTGTTCAGTAATGACAAATATGGTATAGACAGAAGAACAATACACGCAACAGAGGAACAACGAATATTAAAAAACAAGTCTGTTTTTAATCCCCCCATACATGCACAACTTAAAAACTTTGAGAAAGTTATGGAAGAGGGTATTAAAAAACTAGACAAGAGGGCGAAATATGTCAATAACCTGGGGAAGAGCGAAAGAAAAAGTCTGCAGGACTTGAAAAATAACAAGGGGATCAGAGTTATGAAGCCCGATAAGGGCGGAGGAATTGTCATAATGGAGTCTATTCAATATGAGGGCAAAATGAACAATATCCTTAGGGACGAAACTAAATACAAGGTTGTTTCTCGTAATGAGATAAATTTAGCATACAGGAAGATCGATATGATGCTAATAGATATGGAAACGGAAAAAATTTTGGACGAAAAAATTATTTCTTATTTAAAAACTGAAAAACCAAGAATACCAGTAATTTTCGGAATACCGAAAATACATAAGCAAAGTGATGATCCACCTTTTAGACCAATAGTGGCAGCAGAGGGATCCAAAACCACAACCTTGGCAAAGTTCGTGGATGTCAAAACCAAACATATTTGGAAAAACAAAAATGCAATACTACGTGACTCTTGGGATTTGTTAAGAGCACTTGAACCCAGGTTATTTGACAAGGATATTTTGTTCGTAACAATAGACGTAGTAGACCTATTTGGTTCAATACCATATGAAGAAGGGATACGTATGTTTGAAGAGGAAATATTTTGGGACAAGAAATTGAAATTTGAAGAAAAAGTAGCGTGCACAGGCTTGATGGACACAATACTAAAGAACAATTTCCTAGTCCACAAGGGGGAGTTTTTCCAACAAATTAAAGGTGTAGCGATGGGGGCAGCCTGTGCACCTACTTTTGCAAATTTGGTCCTAGCCAACTGGGAGGACAAGTATTTTTTCCCCTCAAACTACGCAAAATATTGTAAATTATACAGAAGATTCCTGGATGACATCATAATATTCTGGACGGGAAGCCTTGAAAAATTAAAAGAATTTTTCAACTATTTAGGCAACACAACCAACTTCCTTAAATTTACATATAATTTTTCCTATGTCAGTATTGCTTATTTGGATGTGGAAATATTAAAAACAACCAACTCCTTTGAGACTAGAATATACAGAAAGAATACTTATGTAAACTCATTTCTCCATTTTGATAGTGAACACCCAATTCATTGCAAAAGAAATCTGGTTAAGGGCCAGTTCATTAGAGGGTCAAGAATGACAACATTGGAAGAAGAATATATTAAAGAATGTGACAAGTTAGAGGGGATGTTCACAGATAGGGGGTACCCCAAGGCCTTTATTAATAAATATAGGACGGAAGTAACAAATGCAAGGAAGGGAAGGTTTAAACCCATAATAGGAATAAAAGAAATGCCAAAAGAGCAAAATGAAAATACAGAAACGCAAGAAGTGAATTACGAACATTCATTAGTATTAGAATATAATGACTTGAACAAAAAAGTAAGAACATTATTTAATAAAGAATGGGAGAGATTTAAGGGTTTTACTGACTTGAAGGGCCTAGCAGAATCGAACCCAAAAGTAGTATACAAGAATTCCCTAAATATAAAAAACTTATTGGAAAGAAGGAACAACACAAATATACGAATAGGAGATAGAGCAATGACAAGCAAGGTGGGGACATTCAGCTGTGGAACATGTAACCAATGTGAGATGGTTATAAATTGTGAAAAAATACACCTGGATAGTAGAAAATTATGGCTGTATAGTAAGGGGTACTTCAACTGTGAATCGAGAGGAGTAGTGTATTTAGTAATCTGCAAAAAGTGTCCTTCCTTTTATGTAGGGAAAACAGAAAGATCCTTGAAAAAGAGGATCTATGAACATACATATGATATTAGGAAAGGGAAGGACACTAATGCATTATTTAGACACTCAATAACATGTAAGGATTTTGATTATGCTTTCTTTGTGTTGGATCAAGTCAAAATTGATATAAGAGGGGGACCATGGGAGGAGAACATTGGGTATAAGGAACTGTGGTGGCAAGTGGCCTTAGAAGCCAACAAACCACCTGGTCTGAATGAAAACATTTCCATACTACCATTACTAAAGCTCTAAGCAGCTAAGGTAAAGTAGTAAATGAAATAACACAATTCACCACTAGATGGTGGCATGACTCCATGAAAGAAAATACACACGCTCAATGAAACTTCAGACTCAAATACAACAAATGCATTCAATAATGTGAGGAACTAATATTTATAAATATATTGTAAATAACAGGATAAACATTCTGGTTCTTATAACTGTTTTTTTAAAATGTTTTAAGGAAAAAATATTTTTTAACAGGATAAATGATCTTACAGATATACATATTTATCATTTCTTTCACTTTAAACTGAAATGGTTTTGCTAATTAGTAAAATGTAGCAGTGATACGATTGGTTTAGCCAATTTTAAAATATTTTAAATACTATGTATGAAGATAAGATGGCAGCGATTGTTTTATCTGAGGAAGTCTTGTATTAGACGAAAACGCAAGCTTTAATAAAGCGTTCATACTGACTTTGAAGTGGTTACAGTATCCTTTTTCTCCTTGGCTTCTACACTTACGTGTTTGGCTTGGTTTTGGTGACAACGAGGGAAGCTGATCGTGTTTTTACTGTTTTATTCAGCACTGGTTCAGGGATAAAAGTTCCATAATAAATATGATACACTACGGTTAGAAAATATAACATTAATATACAAAATCATACTTGCATAGATACATTGAACAATCAAATGAATTTTATGCGTGTAATATACAGTTTGAGTCAATGGCTAACTTGTGAGTATGCTTGCAAAAACAGATTTAATAAGATTTGTAGAGGAGTACAACTACTATTTAGTAAATGAATATTATTGTTTTGAATGGGTTTCTTCTTTCTTTATTTAGAAACCCAATTTAGAGAAATAACTGTGTTAGTAGTTATAAAGTTGTAGGAAAAGAGGTCTGGCATAGGTTATTAGGATTGTAGGAGATAGCATAAGTTACAGACATGAAAGGTAGATGAGAGAATATAGACCCTGTCATTCATTAAAAGGTATAGTTCCCAATAAAGAGGCCCTGCTCCCACTATGCTGCATTTTAGGATTCAGAGACATTCTAGCCAAGATGAAGAAAGACTTCATTATCAGCTATTTTGCATGTCTCTCAACAGCTGTAGTTAAACTGCTGCTCACATAGGCATTGGCATTCCCCAGTCAGTCTCCCCCATACACATGTATGCATTTAAAAACAAACACACACACATATGCACTCACTATAGTCCACATTACCTGTCCCTGTCTTTCATGCCCTCTCACGGTTTCCCCTACCTCGATCCCTATAATAGCTTAAGTGCCATTATAGCACTTGTCTACTATGCCTAGTGGCTTGAGTGTCCTGCCATCCCCTGATTTTTGTAATAGTTGAAGAGCCACTATGGCACACTTGTAGTTGCTCTGGTGACTCCTATCCAAATTAATGTATTACTGAAAGTGCTGTAAGAGCCATTATTAAACAATTGCAGAAACACTTATCTCAAGTGATCCCTGTAGTGATGTTGGCGCCATTATGGCACTTAACTGTAGAGTAATTCCTGGTGTCTAGTGTTTTCCCCCTCTCCAAGTCGCAGTACTGATGTCAGTGTCATTATGACACTTAACTGTAGACTAGTCCCTGTATTCTATTGTTTCTCACCTCCACCCACTCCACAATCCCCATACTGACCTTAGTGTCATTACAGCACCTAAATATAGAGTAGTCCCTGGGGTTTCATGGCTCCCACCACCTCCAATCCCTGTACCAGGGCCATGGTTACTACAATATCCATGTTCACTACCATGACATAGTGAGGGAGCCATGCTGATCTATATGGCTGAGTGATGTCTTGAATCGCTTTGCATGTAGATGCCTTCCTGGAGGCAGTTCTGAGGAAGAGAGAGAGAGAGCGACAGAGAGAGAGAGAGAAAGAGAGAGAGAGCGCATGGCTATTTAGTATACGCCTGTTCATGAGATTGCCTCAATAGCATTCAGCACAGCCATGGAACCAGCCCTATAAGGTGCATATGTCTTTATGGTAGAACACTATGCAACACTGTGTTAGGGCCATTGCTGAATACCAAACATTGCTAAAATACTGTGTAACACCGCGTTAGAGACTTTGGTGAATACCAAAATTTGCTAGAGCACTGTGCAGTACTATGTTAGGGCCATTGTTGAATACCAACACATGCTAGACCACTGAGCAACACAGTGCTAAGGCCCTTGCCAAGTACCAAAACATAACATCATACACATAACAAGGTGCCTTCAAGATCCCCCTCCCCAGAATTTAAAATATCACTACAGAAATGGTATTAATATGTACAAAATATTTTTATTTTTATCATGTTTGGGAGAAATGTAATTAACAAGTGCAGCTTTTGTTGACTGTTAGGAAGTTTTTAATTTATCTGTAAATATTGTTTTCTGATCTAATTTCTATCTTCAGTGAGGATACAAAAACTAAGCTCAGAGCTTCAATACAGCAATATGATTATTAGATTTGGCTGTTGTTAGTAGATGTTTATGGTGTGATCAAAAATGTTGTAGGGTTATAGGTTTGTAAAGACTTTGCAGTACAGGGTACTTGCTATTTTTATTGATAATATTGTGATCAACCTTATGCTGTGTAGGGTTTAGCTAGCCAGTTAACGTTTTTACCACCTAGCGCTGTTGTGTTCTTTAAGGAAGATTTGTTGCAAATGTAACTCATTTGTTCTGGATTTGGGTTGTACATAGTTTAGTTTACATTGCTGTAACATTGAGGAGGGGAGGTGGGAAGGGTGCTCTAGTTATAGTATGTTTAGCTGACTCTAATACATGTCTTTGCTTTATAAAGCATGCCAAGTTTCTTGCTTGTCTTAGATTTGGAATAATATGTATGCTGATTGACATTTAGTTGATGGAATATGATAATATCTACTAGTTTTGTTTATGTTACTTGTTCAATTGGGGTATGTGTTGCTGACTATATATATAAAATGTGGGCAGAAACAGGATATTTTTTTTAGGTTTTGTTAAGAGACATCTAAATACGTTAAAATACAACAAAAGTGCATGTTGTGTAGCTGCACAATGCTGGCTAAGAGTTTTTCCTGTGAAGGCAACTGGAACTGTCTGCATATTCTACAGACAAAGAGTTGGGTACATTTTTTATACATATTAAAATAAATTTCTTAAATAACAGTGGACCAAGAATGAATTTTTGTAGGAAGCTTACAGTTACTGATTTAAACACACAAATATGTGTATTGCCACTTAGTCGTTTGTGACTTGTGGTGTGAATAGCCAGTTATAGTGTCATGGATTAGCTAGCATTTTTAGTAGTAATTGGAGTATGGATTCAAAGGCATTTCATAAGGATTAGACTACATCTTTGTGGTTCCTTTCCTGGTTTATTCAATCATAGAATATGTGTATGACATTAATATAATAAAAATATCTAGAATTCTGTCAGAAATAAATAAGAAAAAGATGAATATTTCTTGACAAAATTACTGCATTTTTGTTTTGTTCTAAACATTTTTATCTAGGAACGCATACACTAACAAAGTTTCATTGGTGGTTACTAGCCACTCCTCCCAAGAGTCATGTTAAGCCTAACTAGGCTTACTCCATATTTACCAAAGTATTGCTGACATATGTTTGAGACTAAAGAGAAAATAGTGGAATAGGCTGACAGCTTCAAGTATCTGGGGGGGGGGGGAGTTGAGGAGAAGGGAAGTAAGAATGAGGAGGTCAAAGCTAACATTGGAGAGGCTGCAGCCAACTGGCACAGCATGTCGGGTGTAATGCATGACATAAGAAAAGTAAGGTGTACAAAACAGCGGTGTGACCATAACTACTGTATGGTACAGAAACCTGGGCAGTAAAGGCAGAACAGTTAAGGACGTTAGAGGTGATGGAGATGAAGAACCTGAGATGGATGGTAGGGTGCACACTGTGGGACAGATGAAGAAATGAAGACATAAGAGCAGAAGCCAAAGTAGCTCCAATTACACAAAAAAACAGATTACTATGGTTCAGGCACATGTGCAAAAATGCAGAAGAAAATTTGATTTGAAGATTTGGGACAGACAAGATGAAGGCAAGAGGAAATGAGGGCATCCAGCAAATAGGTGGAGGGATTGTATCAGTGCTGACCTGTTGTAGTCAGGAAAGAGTGTCAAATAAGCTAGGAGAGCATCAGTGAATAGAGAGAGATGTTGACAGTTGAACCGGCACCCTGACCACATGTAGAAAATAGGGAAAAAGGGGTTGAAGATGATGATGCTGATATGCGCCAATATACCAAGGAAGTTTATGGTTATGATATGGGTTTAAAAGCCTCCAACATTCAAAAATTGCCTGTATCATACAGACATACGTGCCGAATCAGAGATAAGATTGTGATTTCTCAACTATTGCACAAGCTGTGTTTGAATATAGCTAAGAACGAGCTTTGCTTACATGGATGGTAAACCCAGTGGTGGCTGGTGACTTCAAATCAAATTGGGGCTGCAGGAGACAGCTGAATGGGTGGGGACAATGGAAAGGGGTGTGGCCAACAAGAAAGGGGAGGAGCTATGCTCAAAATTGCAAAAACTAACTTTAATTAAATACGCTGCCCTGGGTGCCAAACTGTCATTATGAGAGTCCAATCAAGACAAAACGAAGTGTAGAAGAATAAAAATATTTAAATGCATTGACTGCATGACAGCTTACTCTAGATGGAAACAAAAGGTTGTGAGGCATGAAAATAAATAAATTACTTTTTAAATACATTACTGGAATGCCAGTCAAAATCAAGTATAAGAAAAACAAGCAGTACACAACTCAAACCACTTCTCCTTGCACTGCAATTTTAATTATAATTTATATTCAGCTTTATTAAGGTACCAAGTAACATGCTGAAAGTAGCAATCTCTGTGATGCCCCCACTTGTAAAAATGTTTCTTATCCAAAAAAGACCTGCTGCCTGACAACTATCTACTTGTTTCATGGGGAAAACATGATCAAAGTAAAAAATGAAAAGCAAACAAGAAACAAGCTCAAGATACATTGCTTAAAGGATTACTGTACAGGTTATGGACCACACGATTGGCATTCTGTTTAGTTAACGGGTAAAGCCTGCAGAGATTACTGGAAGTCTCCAACAAGTGTAATGAGCTTCTTAAAATAATGTAATCCTGTCCTTTATTACAAATACTGTCATATGCATTTCAATACCCAAGGCTTATACATTATCTAGTTAAGTATTCCCTGCATGGCAACAACAGAAAGGTTTTCAATGTTAGCAATTCTTTAACAGTATGCTTATTAAGGCTTACCTGCATCTTACGATCTCAGACAAGCTTACCTGATGGTCATTAAAGCATTGCTACTTAAACACAGAGCAACAAGCACTTTGAGTAATAAGCATAAATCAACAGTACAAAAATATGACAGAAACCAGACCATTCTGCAAAATCAAGGACAGATGAAAAGCCACTGTAGTACTTGTGTCTACCTTGGATGGGGGAATAATCTGCACATTTACACTGCATAACTGTTCCTTATCTTGCTTGGACACATCCAGAGTCACTACATGGGGGAGTGGGGTGCAACAAGTATGTCACAATTTGAAATGTCTCTGGCTGACTGTGATGGCCCTGACACATTTGTCATACCTCTCAACCTCAGAGCAAGAAATCTGGACAAAGCCATACATAGAAGTGGGAAAAAGGCCCAAAATAAGGACAATTGTTAAATATTGCTCTTATAAACTCAGAAAGATAATAGAACAGTAGGTATTGCATTAGTATGAATTTTCTGAAGGGTATGAAATCTGAAACTCAAATGTCTGTCATTATTTTCTAACTTCAGTCTTTAATGATTTGCCACTAATTTGCCAAAAAAACCCCACAATTTTATGAAAAATGGACCAAAAATGTGATGCAAAAATATAAAATAGCCACACAATACAGCTGGGAACCTGTCAAAGAAGGGACACTTTTTTAATATTAGTACTGCTAACTTGAGCAGCTGACAAAATAAAAGAATCTACATGCATTTATAAAATAAAAGTAATCTATAACTCTGATTATTACAGTTATTTCTTAATTGTAAACCGTCCATGTTTTCTTCCAAAATTGCTATTTTGCGGAGGGATTATTAGGGGAAGAGCAAAATTTTGAGCCAAAATCAGGGACAGTTGAGAGGTTTGGCTATGCCTAATTCTATAAAGCAATTTATTTGCATGTACCTCTCAACCTGTTAATGCAATCAATCTGGACAAGGGCAAATATATTGGGGAAACATATAAACAGTACTAAAAATTGCTGTTGTATAAACTGAGACAGTTGATAGAATAACAGGTCTTACTTTAGCATGCATTTTTCTGAAGGTTATGAAGTCTGAAACTCAGTGTGTCATTATTTAGTGACTTAATTCCTAAATGATTTGCCAGAAAGCCAGAAATTTTATGAGGAACAAACCAAAAATAAGAAGCAAAAATCTATTCATTCTGTGAAAATCTGGACAGTTGGGAGGTATAGTTCAGCTGGGGCTGTCTTTGAGTTTGCCGCCCTTCCCCCTCACAAAATCATGGTCGAATGGAGCCCTCCCCCCTGCAGCCATTCCAATGATCCATTACATGGATATTTCACTCCATTTACCATAAACACTAATGTGCATACTGTTTTACTTCTATGATGATTTGGACTTCATTTAAAAGTTTTATTTTGCATTTTACAGCAGAAACACTAAGACATTTGCTAAACAAAGCAATGCAGTCTCACAATGAAAACAGACTTAGCATTAAAACTTCTCTGCCCTTGAAACCCACATTCATTGAAACAGCATTGAAACCCACATTCAAAGAAAATACATTTTGCCAGTGGCAGATAAATATTAACTTTGGGCTGTTTTCAAATCACAGGCCCCTTACACATGAAACATACATGTGCTCTTTGATACACATTCCTGATGGTACTAAATTATATTCCTTGTACAATACAGTACAGTTGTTAGAGGACGTTTTCAATTTATTGTTTTGAACATTTTTCCAGTAAACAATGAAACAAAACGCATGCACCAATAATGACAAAACTGCCCAATTCAGAACATTTTTCCAGTAAACAATAAAACAAAATGCATGCACCAATAATGACAAAACTGCCCAGTTCAGAACATTTCCATCATAAAAGTCTACTCAAACTTTTACAATCCACCATTATCAGTAAATATGCACAATCTCTGAAGTAAAAGTCATCTAAATAATTCCACATTAAAGAAATCTGTAACTAATGAAGAGGTTGCTGCTAGCAAACACCTTTATATTTCATGGTTTCATCGAAAAATAATGTCTGTTGCCCCTGAGGAATAAATTGCCTATATTACATTAAAAAATGATAAGCTAGTAATATTGCAATAGGAAATGGATGGCAAACTGATAACAGGCTCATAGTTAGTATCTTCGCCAAAGAGGATATTCTCCGTACGGCAGCATCCACCCCTTGTGGGAGTAGAACCCACAAACTTCTGCATCAAAAGCAAGTGCACAACCTGTTGTGCTATTAACAATGGAAACTGACTCAGCATAAGAGACACGACTCTTCTCTTCCCCTACAGTTCTCAGCCCCTTGTAAAATCTACTCAATACTCAACTGCATCTCAACTTCGCAGCACAAGAAATCTGGAAAAAGCCAAAATTTATTGGGGGGAGTCAAAAGCCCAAAAACCAGGGACACATTAAACATTGCTTGTATAATCTTGGAAAGTTGCTAGAATAAAATGCTGTGTTACCACCATACATTTTACTGCCAAGGTCCCTGTGCAAAACAGTCAGAGCAACATACCACTATGCCAAATCAGCTGCTTTGTGAAAGAGAGGAAGACTGAAACTTAAATGGCTATCATTTAGTGAATTCAGTTCTCACCATAGCTGTCAACCTCTTAGCACAAAACACCTGGACAATACAGCCCTCAAACATATTCAGTTCCTGCCATAGTTGTCAACCTTAGCACAAAAAACCTGGACGAAGCCAATAATGGGGGAATACAGTCCCAAAAATAGGGACAAATTTCAAATATTCATCTTATAAACTTAGAAAATTGCTAGAATAAAAGGTTTTGTGTTACTAAGTATTTTCTGAAGAATATGAAGTCTAAAATTCAAATGCCTGTCAATTTTACTTCTGATGGAACAAAAACAATTTTCAGCAGAGGCCCAGGGAGAAATGCCTGTCAATTTTACTTCTGATGGAACAAAAATAATTTTCAGCAGAGGACAAGGGAGAAATACTGCAGACACATGTCTTTGTAAAATGGCAGGACACCAGAGCAAACCCACACAAACACAGGGAGGAGATGCAGACTCCATACAGAAGGCACCCCAACCAAGAATCAAACCAGAAAACCTATAGCTGTATAGCAACAATGCTACCACTGCAGCAGTGGTGACTGGTGACTTCAAATCAAAGGGGGCTGCAGGAGACAGGTGAATGGGTGGGGTCAATGGGAAGGGGTGTGGCCAACTAAAAAGGAAAGGAGCTATGCTCAAAACCACAAAAACTGTAACTTTAATTAAATACGCTGATCTGGGTGCCAAACCGTCATTATGACAGTCCAATCAAGACAAAATGAAGTGTAAAAGAAAAAAAATATTTCAATGCATTGGCTGCAATACAGCTTACTTAATAGCTAGACGGAAACAAAAAAGTTGTGAGGCATGAAAAAATAAATTACTTTTTAAGTACATTACTGGAATGCTAGCCAAAATCAAGTATAAGATAAACAAGCAGCACTCAACTCAAACCACTTCTCCTTGCACTGCACTTCTAACTATAATTTATATTCAGCTTTATTAAAGTACCAAGTAGCATGCTGAAAGTAGCAATCTCTGTGATACCCCCATTGTAAAAATGTTTCTTATCCAAAAAAGACCTGCTGCTTGACAACTACCTATTTGTTTCATGGGGAAAACATGATCAAAGTAAAAAATGAAAAGCAAACAAGAAACAAGCTCAAGATACATTGCTTAAAGGATTACTGTACAGGTAATGGACCACACATGATAGATTGGCATTCTATTTGGTTTACAGGTAAAGCCTGCAAAGATGACTGCAAGTCTCCAACAAATGTAATGAGCTTCTTAAAATAACGTAATCCTGTCCTTTATTACAAATACTGTCATATGCATTTCAATACCCAAGGCTTATACATTATCTTGTTATGTAAATATTCTCTGCATGGCAACAACAGAAAGGCTTTCAATGCTGGCAATTCTTTAACAGTATGCTTATTAAAGCTTACTTGCATCTTACAATCTCAGACAAGCTTACCTGATGGTCATTAAAGCATTGCTGCTTAAACACAGAGAAACAGGCACTTTCTGAGTAATCATAAGCATAAATCAACAGTATAAAAATATGACAGAAACCAGAACATTCTGCAAAATCAAGGACAGAATAAAAGTAGCACTAGTGTCTACCTTGGATGGGGGATACTCTGCACATTTACACTGCATAACTGCTCCTTGCCTTGCTTGGACACATCCAGAGTCACTGCATGGGGGAATGGGGGTGCAACAAGTATGTCACAATTTGAAATGTCTCTGGCTGACTGTGACATGCATAGAAGTGGGACAAAGGCCCAAAAATGAGGACAATTTTTAAATATTGCTCTTATAAACTTAGAAAGATAATAGAATAGTAGGTATTGCATTAGTATGACTTTTCTGAAGGGTACAAAATCTGAAACTCAAATGTCTGTCATTATTTTCTAACTTCAGTCTTTAATTATTTGCCACTAATTTGCCAAAAAAACACAATTTTATGAAAAATGGACCAAAAATGTGATGCAGAAATATAAAATAGCCACACAATACAGCTGGGAACCTGTCAAAGAAGGGACACTTTTTTAATATTAGTACTGCTAACTTGAGCAGCTGACAAAGTAAAAGAATCTACATGCATTTCTGAAATAAAAGTAATCTGTAACTCTGATTATTATAGTTATTTCTTAATTGTAAGTCCTCCACATATTCTTTCAAAATTGCCATTTTGCGGCAGGATTATTACGGGAAGAGCAACTTTTTGAGCCAAAATCGGGGACAGTTGGGAGGTTTGGCTATGCCTAATTCTATAAAGCAATTTATTTGCACTTACCTCCCAACCAATGCAGGAAATCTGGACAAGGCCAAATATACTGGGGAGCATATAAACAGTACTATAAATTGTTGTATAAACTGAGACAATTGATAGAATAACAGGTCTTGCTTTAGCATGCATTTTTCTGAAGGTTATGAAGTCTGAAACTCAGTGTCTGTCATTATTTAGTGACTTAATTCCTAAATTTTTTACCAGAAAACCACACATTTTATGAGGAACAGACTAAAAATAAGAAGTAAAAATCTATTCATTCTGTGAAAATCTTGGCAGTTGAGAGGTATAGTTCATCTGGGGCTGTCTTTGAGTTTGCCGCCCTTCCCCCTCACAAAATCATGGTCGAACGGAGCCTCCCCCCTGCAGCCATTCCAATGAACCATTACTTGGCTATTTCACCCCATTTACCATAAATACTAATGTGCATACTGCTTTACTTCTACGATGATTTGGACTTCATTTGAAAGTTTTAGTTTGCATTTTACAGCACAAACACTAAGACATCTGCTAAATAAAGCAATGCAATCTCACAATGAAAACAGACCGCATTAAAACTTCTCTGCCCTTGAAACTCACATTCATTGAAACAGCATTGAAACCCACATTCAAAGAAAATACATTTTGCCAGTTACAGATAAAGATTAACTTTTGGCTGTTATCAAATCAAAGGCCCCTTGGGCATGAAACATACACGTGGTCTTTGATACACCTTCCTGATTGTATTACATTACATTCTTTGTACAATATAGTACAGTTGTTAGAGGGTGTTTGAAATTTGTTTTGAACATTTTTCCAGTAAACAATGAAACAAAATGCATGCACCAGTAATGACAAAATTGCCCAATTTCGAATATTTTTCCAGTAAACAATGAAACAAAATGCATGCACCAATACCGACAAAACTTCCCAATACAGAACATTTCTATCATAAAAGTCTACTCAAACTTCTACAGTCTACCAGTATCAGTAAATATGCACAATCTCTGAAGAAGTAAAAGTCATCTAAATAATTCCACATTAAAGAAATCTGTAACTAATCAAGAGGTTGCTGCTAGCAAACAGCTTTATATTTCATTGTTTCATCTACAAATAAAGCAATTGTTGCCCTTGAGGAATAAATTGCCTATGTTGCATTAAAAAAAGAATAAGCTAGTAATATTGCAATAGGGAATGGAATGCAAACTGATAACAGGTTTATAGTTACTAGGTATCTTTACCAAAAAGGACTGCAGCATCCACCCCCTTTACAATATAGTACCAGCATCAGCAATGCATCTACCTACTGTGGAAGTAGAACCCACAGCCTTCTGCATCAAAAGCAAGTATATTATCTATTGTGCTATTAACAACACAAGAAGACTCAGCATAAGCAGCACTAAACTTTTGTTCCCCTGCAGCTCTCAGCTTCTTGTAAAATCTACATGACACTCAGCTGCATCTCTGAAATTTGCAGCACAAGAAATCTGGAAAAATACAAAATTTGGGGGGGGGGGGGCAAAAGACCAAAAAACAGGGAAACATTTTAAACATTGCTTGTATAATATTGGAATGTTGTTAGAATAAAATGCTGTGTTACCACCATACATTTCCTTGCCAAGTATTGAACCCACAACCCTGTGCAAAACAGTCAGAGTAACATACCACTATGCCAAAACATCTGTGTTATGAAATAAAGGAAGACTGAAACTTAAATGGCTACCATTTAGTGAATTCAGTTCTCACCATAGCTGTCAACATCTTTGCACAAAACACCTGAACAAAGCCAATAATGGGGGAATACAGCCCCCAAACATATTCAATGAATTCAAGTATCACCAAAGCTCTCAACCTGGGCACAAAAAACCTGGACGAAGCCAATAATGGGGGAATACAGTCCAAAAAATAAGGACAAATATCCATTGAGAACACCAGAGCAAACCCAAACAACCACAGGGAGGACATGCAGACTCCACACAGAAGGCAGCCCAGCCAAGAATTAAACCAGACAACCTGTAGTTGTCATGCAACAATGCTACCACTGCACTATTGGCTGTGTTAAGTAGCAAACATACAGAAACCACAGATTTTATGAGAAAAGAACAGAAAAAATATGAGGCAAAAATCTGCAAATGTTTTACAAATGGTGGTGGGTAGGGAATTCAGGCTCTTGCTAGTTGGGTACAGGGTTCAAGCCTTATTCTCTACCCACCACCATGTAACAACTGGGGCATTTTACATACACACACCCCGCGCAGACTGTTTCTGGGATTCCCCACGAGACGTGAGTAGGCTGGAGCCTCCAACCTGCGGGCGATGCAGTCCGGTGTGCTTCCCGTCTGTGTGATCATCAACGCACAGACCTCTGGGCTGGCAGGGAGAAGTTCCCTTCCTTCCCTATCCGGACTGCCTAACTAACACAGCAGCCAGGAACTCAGCACACATGCATGAGTTACAAGACATGAAATTATTTTATTTTTTTATTTTCATTTTCTACAGTGGGGGGAAGCAATTATTTTTCTTTTTACAGGTGGGGGGGATTGCAGTCCTGCAGTCCTATAGCACGAGCCACCCCTGCACTGCACCATCAAATATTTAAGAAATTAAACATTGAGAAGCCTGAAGTCTGAAATTCAAATGCTTGTCAATTTTATTTAACATTTGTTAACCAGGACAGTCTGACTTAGAACAAAAAAACAATTTTCAGCAGAGGCCCAGGAAGAAATAATGCAGAGTGCAGACACATGTCTTTGTAACATGGGAGGACAAAAAAGCAAACCCACACAAACACAGGGAGAAGATGCAGACCCCACACAGAAGGCACCCCAGCCAAGAATCAAACCTATGAACATGCAGCTTTGAAGCAACACTGCTACCACTGGACCATCAAATAACTAATCATTTCAGCATTTAGAAACCATAGATATTATGAGGAACAGAAGAGATCAAATATGAGGCAAAAATCTGCAATTTTTTTACAAATGGTGGTGGATAGGGAATTCAGGCCCTTAACACCTGCAGGCAAGGTACAGGGTTCAAGCCTGAGGTACTCCCTACCACACCACCATGAGATTGCTCTAGTCAGCATTATATAGTAACTGGGGCACACACACACACGCAGACACAATGAGCCTATTCGCTCCCTCGTGAACAGTGCAGATAACTACTTTCCCTATCTAGACTGCTGAGAAAGCAGTCTGAGTGTGTTCCCATGTATTTTAGAGCATGCGCAGACTTCCAGGAATTTACGGTGTTTGTTTTTGTGTTTCTCAGCTTTATTTTCATTTGTTTTTTAGGTGGGAGGGCTGCAATCCTGCAGTCCTATAGCACGAGCTGCCCCTGGGTAAACCTGTTCTAGGGAAGGGGTAATCTTTGAGACACATACCCATCCCTCCAACATGTCCTGTTTAAGTTGGAGAATAGGATTAGATCCTTAAAATGAGAATTTCAGATGCTATTTGTTTACTAAATATGCAACAAATCTATCAGTGTGGGATCAGAGGATGTCTTGTAGGCTAAGCATAGATCGTCTTGCAGTAGGAGACCAAGTACAGAGATAGGGTTTTGAGACAGTCTGCATAGGACTTGCTGACTGCCTGTATTCCTTTTGGGAGGAGCCTCTGTGGTCTCTCCAGCTGTTTCAAGTGTGTGCTCAGGAATATGCTGTAGGGTGTCTATTACTCAATGATTAGTCTGATGAAAACTGAGTGCACTTTGAACCATGACCTCCTTGTATCCGGATGCCATGCCCTTACTGATAACCTTGTATCCGGATGCCACGCCCTTACTAATAACTGTAACACAGAATGATTTTCTCACCAGAGTAGACACGTAGTAGTCAATGGTCAGGTTACAGTCAGCATGCATGACCAGATCCCTGACCACTGGGTCTACTTTTAGGGGTGCATTATCAATGTGGCAATTACCAGGGCTGTACATCTTTCCAAAGGATCCCATTATGCATTTTTTCACATTGACACATTGTCCATGTCTGTGGCACCAGGGGGTTATCTGTGTCAGGCCCTCTTGAAGAACAGAATGGAAAAGAAAACAGACTATATCAATACATCATATTCATACATTATAAAATAAAATGCATATGTACTTACTTTGTTTTTACAAATTAGTCATTCCAACATTACATAAATGGCTCAGTTCCTGTCTTCTCTTAATCCTCACTCCTCCTCCTGAATATTGTTCTGCATTTATTGTTGCCATAAATTTATTTTATTTCTATGCAATCTGCTCCTTTGTAGCAGTTGTAATATATATATATATATATATATATATATATATATATATATATATATATATATTTATATATATCTACGAAGGTCATACATTCTTGCTGGCTGTTGATTTACATAAAGGTAAGGCATAAACCATGGGCCTAAGAAACAGAAACCTTGACCAATCATGTTGGTGAGCACGATGATAATCTGTGATGACAAACCAGAACTGATAACTGAATTATCTGAAGTACATATGCATTTTATTTGCATGAAAATGAATAATAACTACAATAACTCAAGCTATGCAATGATTTATGTTAGTGTTTGAAGACCTTTTGATAAACATGCAGAGAATACAATGTACAAACTCTTGCATATTAGTAGTATTATTAACAGTTTATCTGTTTTCTTTTCTTATTTAAGGCAAGAGTATATCTGAGAATATATAGAGCAAAATTGTTCACACTGCCTACCTTGACCTTGCCAAGGCATTTGACACAATACCCCACTCAGGCATTGTTGACAAACTCAAGAGGTTCAGGTACAAACTTGTATGTCACCCAGTGGATAGCTAACTGGATCACAGACAAGACCCAACAAGTTAGAATTGGAGAGCCCACCTCTACAAAGAGGCCAGTCACAAGTGGAGTCCCTCATGGATCAGCATTTGGACCACTCCTTTTTGGCATTTACTTCTCAAAAGTCAAGGCCAATGTCAGTGGTATCTGGCTGACTAAATGTGCAGATGACTGCAAATTAAGAGCTGTCATTGAATCTCACACTGACATAGATGTTCTCCAGGAGGGGCTCACACAGACAAACAACGGGTGTCAGAGCCATGGACTAAAACTAAATGCCAAGAAATACATAACAGTATCCTTTGTGAAGTCATCCATTCCCTGGTACCTATAATATTGACAACACAGCCCTGAAAGCTGACCCAGTAGTCAGGGACATAGGAACACACATGGTTAGTAATCTAGTCTTTGACCATCACATGTCTACAGTGGTGAGGAAATCATTCTGTGTTGCGCAATTTATAAACAAAGGTATGGCACCTAAGTCCAAGGAAGTCATTGTTCCACTGTATTCGGCATTCATCAGACCTATCACTAAGTGCAATGCCCCATTTGGTATCTACCTAACCAGACATATGCAACAAATGGAATGTCCACAGAGGTTCCTCACTAAAAGTATACAGGGCGTAAGTAAAATGTCCTGTGCAAACCACCTCAACGCCTTATCCCTGTATTCTATCTCCTACAGATTTTTTGAGGGGAGATCTATTCCTGACATACAGGGCATTATCACACCCTACTCTGATGGACCTATTGCATATCTACAAAACAAACAGCACCAGAATTACCTGTTCTAAAGACTTAAATCTTGCTTGTGATATAAATAGGTCCTGCTGGAGAGATATGTATTCCAGAGACTACCATGTCTATGGAACAGGCTGCCCATCCATGTAAATCAGAGTTCCTTCCTAACCCAATTCAAGTGTAACTAGGACAATTGGATGGGGAAACCGGAAATTCATCCCTGGTTTGGCTCCTATATCTCTAATGGAAACAGGTTATCTGTAAATGGTTCATCTCCCAAACCCATGCTTACACTTATCACGAGTATCAGAACTTGTCAGAGATATGGGATGCATGGCCAGGCTTAAAAAGACCCTTGTGGCCATTAGTCTAGTAAACACCTATGGACCTATGAACCTAATAACCTAAAATTATGATCTGTTTTATTTCTCACTTTCTCTCACATTCTTCTTCAGAGAAAGCCTAGATAACCTATCATTTTCTATAGATCTTGCAAAATGCACTGATAGAAAAATAAAGCTTAGCTTACTACCTTCCTGATTAAGTGACACTAGTGATACAACAGAAAACTACTGGGTAATTAGCCAATATAACAAATGTCCAGTAATTAATATCTACTCCTAAAAATTAAAAAGTCTAGCTCATTATGTAGGCATGCTATTTCTCTTTTGAAAATCATAAGATGTTTCATGTTAATAGTGTGCACACAAATCCAATAATATCATACACTGAAGAATCATAGGGTGGATCACACAGCCCACTGTCATACATTCTCTTGTTTAAGTATAAAAATGTGATAATAGATATCATAAAAGGAAAGGTGACAGCAGTTCATGACATCCATATACAACAGTGTGGATAAATAACTCAGACTTTTAAAGAAACCATCTTAATTCAGAGCACACATTACTCTGCCGAAGATCAGTTTAGAGGGTGAAATGAAATAATTTACCATAAAGCTGCTATCTTCTCTGAAGTCTGAAGACCATAAGGTGGTTCCTATTAAATATTCATTATTTTTCATGGATGAAAGAATACTAATTTTTATGTCTTAAATTCTGTTTAAACCAAGCATCATCAATGAAAGGAAGTTAAATTAAGAAATATTGGACAGTCTTTCATACAACAGTAAAAGCTAGAAAACAAATGTATCTTTCACTTTATGAAATAAAAGTCCTAAGTTAATAAAGTAAAGAAGCATTAAATGAGAAAAAAACAAAATAAATGAGGCGTGAAAGTCACTTGGGCAAGTTTAATGAAGATGTTGGACAACTCAAATCCTCATGCCGGCATTTATGGATCAAATTTATGTCTACGCTGACAGTTTCTGTGAAAATTTTACCATCAGGCACACTGTACTAAGAAGTGGCTTTATCTCTTTCATCTCATATACATAACAGATTGATTAGGTGTTTGTCTGAGTACATCTACTTCAATATGTTGTATTTATGTAAATGCACAAGAACATGCATATTTGCATATTACAAATATGCTTATGCAAATAAAATACACCATACTGATCATATTTCTACTTCATACTGCAAGGTTTCCATACCATGTATTCTTTTATACATACTAATCATGCCTGCAGACCACAAACATACATTTACCCCCCCCCCATAACATTTCCACCCCGGTTATACATAATGTGCAGGTTGCCTTCTACATTACTTTTGCATGAACTCAACCCCCTCATCTAGTAGCATTTAGGCTAAAAGTGGTATGCACAATGCAGACACACTTGTGACTATGTTTATAAGATCCTCATGGCAGCACATAATAGATTTAGGGATGTCATTGTCACCCTTTATTTATACCTCATTAGGCGAATTATAGAATACAATGCCCCCTTTGGCATGTATCTGTCCAGACACATGCAATAAACTGAGCACCCACAGAGATATCTTACTAAAAGGAAACAAGGCCTAAACAACATGCCCTGCATAGACAGACTCAAAGCCCTGTCAGTATAATCAATATCCCTTAGACTGTTAAGAGATGACCTGTGTCTGGCATACAAGGCATCCTCCAACCCAGTACTTACTACACATCAGCAAGTCCAGCTGCATCAGAAATACTCGGTCTTGGGATTTAAACCTCTTCAGCAAAGTCAACAGAAAGGTTTGGTGGGAAATGTACTGCTGCTCTGTAACAGACTTCCTATCAATATTAAACAAAGTTCATCCCTGTCCATATTCAAGTGCAACTTGAATCTATGGATGGGAAAAGGAAAATTTACCCCAGAACTGCTCCATATACTACTAATGGACAGAGGTAGCTCCTAAATGCTTTATTCCATGCATGGGACCCTCAAGGTATCTATGGTATAACCTCAGTTAATTTTATTACAGGTTATATATAATTATTGACCACATGGGATGGCTAAGACCAATCTCTAATCAGATGGAATAGATTAATCTGTGAACAAAAAGGAGATTGGCTAGGATTAAAATGGCACACAAGGGCAGCTAGCCTAGTACTTACAACTTACTTATGAACTTTTTACATCCCCTAACCTACACAACCTCCTCTTTCCAAATATTTCTCTGAAACCTCATCCAACCATGTTCCATCACTACTTTATTTTCTACTACTCCATTCTATTGGCCCTTATCTTCCCAGATTATAATAGCACTGACCTCCACGATTATAACATCAAGTACCATCGCTCCTCTATATAAACAAATAGCAACCCCCAACCTCCAGCCAAACCATATAGTCACATCATCCCACAACTATAGTGTTTTCCAACTCTTTTTTTTACCATCTCAGACATATAAAATCCTCTTACCCTCCAATGCCCACTTTCAGGTTCCATCTCATAAAAAAACAAACTAACAAACCTACTGCTGCATTCTCTAACACACATTAAACTACAAGCTGACATCCATCCTAACCCTAGCCCAAGCGATGACTCAACTAACTCTCCACAACACCTCCCCAACTCTAATCTAAATACTACAAACCACAACACCTCTGGAACTAATATACATACCTCCCTACCAGTCACTTCCAAATCTGATCTACTAATTACCAACTTCAATCTCAGTAGACTAGGTAATAAAATCACAGAATGTCATGCTATCTTGTCCACCTACTCTCCTGACTTAGCTGTCTTAACTGAAACTTGGTTAAAGCCACACATCAATGACCCTAAAATTACTCTCAACGGTTATAACATAATAAGACAAGATAGACTAGGCAAAAGAAGTGGTGGTGGTGTAGCTGTTATGTTCAAGACTAGAAAAACTAAACACTATTCCACCAGCCATCCCCAATGCAGAAATACTCATTACACATCTACAAATTAATCCACACAAAGGCATGATTATCATAGCGGTTTACCAGCAGTCTTCCCAGCAATGAACATCTCCTTTCCTGGTCTGCCTCCACTTTCAGTCAAGAAACTATCATCCTAGGTGACTTTAATCTTGACTGGCTTTCCTGTTCCTCCAAATGCCCCACTAGCTTCATCATACCCATATTAACTGTCCCACTCATACCGACAAACACTCTCAAAAAAGAGTCTCTACTTCACTGGATATTAACCAACAAACCAAACCTGATCTTCCAAGCAGGATGTCTTTCAATCGGCCTTAGTGACCACACCCCTACTTTTCTACTAAGAAAAAGAATTCAAACCCAGTCAATTACCCCCTTCAAATACACCCACTGTAAACACTTCTGTCCTGATACTTTCACTCTGTTGCTATAGCATTACGATTGGTCACCACTAAAAAGCCTGAAACTGGACCTTGCAGTGGAATTCTTTAATAACAAATTTCTTGACATACTAAATAGTCTGGGCCCCATAAGAAAAATACGTACCAAGTCCAAACAGTTACTATGGCTTTCTAATGATACTAAACTTCTTATCTAACAAAGGGATAGAGCAAAGGCCCTATACTAATCCATCAAAAACAAAAACAATCTCACCTCAAATCAACAATTAAGAAACCAAACAAAGAAAAGTATAAATGATGACAAAAATACCACTTCCAAACCTCTCAACAAAAGTTCCTACACAACCCACAGAAAGTTCTGGAAATCCATAAACTACTTCCACAACCATGGTAAAACCTCCACCCCCTACCCCTTCCACAGCCGATACTTCCGAATCCTTAGCATCTTAATTCAACTTTAATTTTATCAACGCTATCACCTCCCTCCTAGATACCCACCAAAACCTACCTCTCAAAGTCCCCTCCTCTTCCTCTAGCACCACTAACTCTTTTTCCTTTAAACCTATCCAAATTTCATACATAAAAACGCTCCTCAGCAAATGTAAACTCTGCTGCCATGCTGCCGGCCAACTCCCCAATGAATTCTTAAAAATCACTGCTCTATCTGTCGCCTATCTCTGTCCTTATCAGTCATTCTATCTCTGAACGATATGTACCTCACCTCTGGAAAATCTCACACGTCATTTCCCTCCACAAGGGTGGCCCCTCTAGAGATATCGCCTCCCACCCATAACTAAACTCCTTGAGAAATGTATTCACAAACAACTCCAAAATCACCTTACCACTAACAACCTACTATCCCATTCCCAGCATGGCTTTAGACCTAAGCATAGTACTAACACAGCCTTAATATCATTTACTGAAACTATTCATCACCTTAAGAACAATGGTCTTCTAGTCTCGGCACTTTTCTTTGACATGTCAAAGACATTTGACACTGTCTCCCGCCAACAAACTTGCCACTTACAATCTGAGTTCATTACCACTTATATGGTTTATAGCTACCTATCCAACTGTAAACGGGCCACCAAATGGGAAAACAATCTCTCTCCTCTTCTGGCAGTATCCACTGGAGTATCCCAAGGGTGTATACTCAGACCTCCCCTCTTTATCATATTTACCAGCAGTCTAAACTCAGCAACCCAATTCACTATAAATCCTACAATACGCAGATGATACATCCCTTATCTTGTCTGCCCTGTCCTATCAAGAACTTCAAGATAAGACTCAAAAATAATTTCAGGAAATAGAAACTTACCTATCTAACCACTAGCTCCTTCTAAACCTTAATAAGACCAAGCTAATGATTTTCACAAACAGACTTCCAAACCCCACTCTCCACCACTCTTTAGTGACTCTGCCAATGGAACCAAAATTGAGCCTACAAACCATACCAAACTCCTAGCTGTAACTATAGATGACAGGGTGAAATATGATATACACATTTACCTAGCAATCAAAAAAGTCCATGCCAAACTTGGATCTCTCTACTGGGCAAGACCTTTACTAAAAACCAAGCCGACTAGCCACTGCTAGATCTCAACTTCTATCTACCCTGCTCTACTGCGCACACATATTTACAAACCTGTGCAAGGCTGACCCTAACCTAGAATCCTGCTATAATAAAATAACATAGTTTGCTAGCAATTATCCCCATAAATCTCATCACTGTTCTGCTATACAACAACTGAAATGGCCAGAGCTCCCCAACCTATTAATATTAAACCAACTTACCTTCACACACCAAATCATTCACAACCCCAGTCAATGCCCTGCACTTTCCACCCTGGTCCAACCACATGTCAATACCAGGTTCCTTAGATCTTCAGACAGGCTACTGCTAAAAATAATCCAGTCTCACAACTACCATAGTGACTCCCTCCATTCTAATAATATAGCCAAGACCTGGAATGCTCTCCCACAACACATTCAAAACACACCCAACTATTCTTTCTTTAAAATAAAAACAAAATAATACCTCAAATCCCCCTGGCTCTGCCCCTGTAATTCTCTCAGATAATTATTTTCCTCCCTCACAGTACTTTCACAACTTCCTCTCTATAGCGTTTAAACTTTGGCACAAGCCCCTGTAGACTTGCAGGTACTGTGATGAACAATGTATCTCTGTATTGTGCTATGACTAATGTCACTATGTAATGTTTTTCTGTCAGTCAATTTGTTTATTATATGTTTCTTGATTTTGCTCTGGTCTCTGTTAGTATTCAAACAGTTATCTACAATGCTGTACATAACATGCTCTGTGATTAACTTTGCCTCTGTTAGTATTCAGATACTCAGTTGTCTCACATTTCTGTACATAATATGCTCTGTGATTACCTGAGTATACATAATACTACTAATGTATAAGTTTTAGATCTTATTATTTTGTATTATTATTATTAGTCATTACTAATGTGTGTGGAGCTTTTCTCCTCGGGTCTCCACTGAAAATGGGCTCCATGGCCCATTTGGATACTACCCAGTTAACAAATGTAAATAAAAAATAAAATAAAACTTATGAACCTATTTGTACCTTTCCAATGCACACCCTTATGTGGCAAGCACTATGTAGCCTATCTACCACAAGAGGAGTGGTTTCTGGCCCAGAATTTGTAGTTTATTGGCAGTTTGGGCAGTTTTTCCCTCTCTTTCAACTTTCGGGTTTAAAAGCCCGCATTGTGCTTGTTTCCCACCTTTCCTGTAACTAGTCTAGTCCAGATACAGATTTGTTGTATCCAGGACTGTTTGTAAGCTTCTGAGAGGTGCCAAAGTCTGCTCTTCAATTTTTCCCTTAGATCTGCTAGTTCTCTCCTCTCCTGCACTTTTACTAGCTTATTAGTATTTTACCATACGAGACTTGTAGCAATTATTGTAGCACACAAAGTGCTACCAGCACTAATGTTCTACAAAGAAACAACTCCAGCACTTATTATTAATGCCCACCCCTCCAGGCATGTCTAAATGTCAGTTCCCTGTGCTTTCTCCTGTTAACCTGGTGAACTTGGGCATCCTGAGTCAATGAAGCAACTGCCTCATGTACACCGACAACCCTCTCCTCTTACCTCCCAACACTCAGACTTGCAAGAGATGCACTTATATATCCAAATTGGAAGCCACGCACTCTCCAGCCAAGTCCAGAATAGCTGGATAAGAGTAGAAGGTCAACACTTGCACCACACCATATGGAACACATAGCCCTGCAGAACACACACCAGCACTGCCTTCACATAAAAACACAAACCACACACCCACCTTCGGGGAGGCTCTAAATAAAATCTACCTAAATAGCAGAGACCTCCAAGGCAGAAACGCACTTGACCACCACAACACAACACTAATCATTTATTTATTTTTATTTTATTTTACATTTGTTAACCGGGCTAGTCTGACTGGATATATTTCCATTTTCAGCAGAGGCCCGGGGAGAAAAGCTCCACAAAGACATAGTAACTATTACATACGATGCAATAAAGAGCAGCATAAAATATATACTGTATCAGGAAAATATTATACAAAGAATCAAACTTATTGTAGTCACAATTAACAGTTGTACAATAGTGTACTCATCGTTCTAGGAAGCAAAACACAGGCATAACTTATTTAGCATAATCAAACATCATAAGAAAGAGAAAAGGGTATTTAAAGACAACTATGTAAGTAGATTAGATTAGATTAGATATGTCTTGAAGTCCTCAGTAAACTGAGTAATATAATCCGGAAGGAGAAGGATAGAGGAGGGGTAAGTGATAGAATAGTGAGGAAATAAAATAGAAGGTAGCAGAGGTCACAGAGATGAAGGGGTAGTGGGAATAGCTGAATACATGGGTTCAGTCTGGGTTAAGTCAGGGGCATAGCCAGTGTTTTGTAAGGTGGAGTCTGAGTTTTTGTTTGAAAAGGACAGGAGATAAAATAGAAGTCAGTTCAGTGGGCAATAGGTTCCAGTGTTTACCAATGGAGTTAGAAAACAGGGAGTCACCTGCAAGGTTATTGTATTTGGTAGCAGTAACTAGGAGTTTGTTAGAGGAGCGGAGTGAGCTCAGGTTAGAATAAGGGGTGAGGAGGTTAGAAAATGAAGGAGTGTTGTTTGGCAGATAAAAAGATCTGTGGATGATGGGAAGTTGAGAAAGAAGCAACATGTTTTGTAATTCAAGCCAGTATAGTTGTTGTAGGTTCAAGCAGTGGTGTGTTCTGAATTGATTACCAGTAACAAATCTTGCTATACTATTGTAAGTAGTGGTCAATTTAGAAAGATTATTTTTCTTTAGGTTAGTGTAAATTGGTGAGGCATAGAGAAGAGTGGAAATGAGATGAGAGTGTGCCAAAGTAGCTTTGGCTGTTGGGGATAAGAATGTTTTAATTCTATAGAGGGAGCCCAGTTTTCTATGTACAGTTTTGACAGTGTTGTTTATGTGATAATCAAAGGTAAGATTGTTGTCAATTGTCACACCTAGTAGTTTGGTAGAAGAGTCAGGTGATATGAGAGTATTGTTAATGGAAGAGATAGAGAAGTCCAGTGGGGGAGATCTGGTAGTGGGTTTGAAAAGGAGGAGTTTTGTTTTTTTGGCATTAAGAAGTAGGCAGCGTTTTAAGAACCATGCTTCAACAGAATGGAATACCTTTTGAGTAACAGTTTGAAGCTCTGGGATGGTTTTTGCAGAGCAGATGAGTGTGGAGTCATCTGCATATTGTATGCACGTAGCTTGGGGAATAGCTACTTGTAAGTCATTTATGAATAGGGAGAAAAGAAGGGATCCAAGAATCGAGCCTTGTGGTACAACGAGGGAGATCGGGAGAAGAGAGGAGAGTTTATTCTCCCAGAGTACAGCTTGTTTCCTGTTAGAAAGATAGGAGGTGAACCACTGGATGGTATTTGGTTCAATAGCAAGTGATTCCAAGATTTTTAGGAGAAGAGGGTGATTGACCATGTCAAAAGCTTTTGATAGGTCGATGAAAAGTGCTGAAGAAAGGGTATTATTATTGCGGTTTTTGTTAATGAAGTCAGTAAAGGAAAGGAGAGCAGTAGTAGTACTGTGAAAAGGTCTGAAACCATGTTGACAATGAGATAGTATGTTATGTTTAGTTAAGTGATACATTAGTTGGTGGCGAATACATTTTTCCATGATTTTTGCTAGTGGAGACAGGAGGGCAATGGGTCTAGAATTAGAATATTCTGTAGAGTTTCCTCCCTTATGTAAGGGTATAATATGTGAGATTTTCCAGATATCAGGGATGTTTCTTTCTTTAATGGTTCTGTTAATAAGAATAGATATGGGATAGGCTATTTCTGTGGCTGCTTTTTGAAGAAATTCAGATGGGAGTTGGTCGGCTGATGGGGTACATGGCTTAAGCTTTTGAATACATTTTAGGATGAAGGTGGTAGAGATGGGCTGAATAGTAAAGCTTGGTAAATTAGTAGAGGCAAGTTGAGGAACATTAGAGTTATCTGAAGAAAGGTGAGAGGCTAGTGAGTTGATAGTATCAGTGAAAAAGGAGTTGAAAGTGTTGGCAGTTTCAAGGGAAGAAATTTTGTCTGATCCCAAGGGGGAGGGAGTAGAAGTTTGTCCAGGGTGAAGAAGTTTGTTCAACGTTGCCCAGAATTTTTGGGGATTGTTATGATTAGATTGCTGGAGGTTACAATAGTAGTGTTTTTTATCAGAAAGAATAGCTTTTTTGGTAATGTTTCTTAGGTGTCTAAAGGTTTGATGATCTGAGGGTAGTTTACTTGTTCTCCATTGTAGCCAGAGTTTGTTTCTGAGTAACATTTTCTGTCTTGTTTCTTTAGATAGCCAGGGGGCTGGTTTAGCTTTTATTCTGATAGTTCGTTTTGGAGCATGGCTATCTAAGATTGTTAAGAATTTGGTATTAAAGTATTGAACTGCTTCATTAAGGGGAAGAGTTTTTAGTGGATTCCAGTCACATGCATTTAGCTCAGTTTTAAATAGAGTGGGGTTAAAATTTTTATTACTGCGTACGGTCCTGACTGAAGGGGTATTTGTAGTGATATTCTTTTGCCTTATGATATAGGTTAAGTTATGGTCACTGATATCATCAGGCAGGGTCCCTGCTAGGTAATTAAGTTGGGGTTTGTTAACCAGGATCCAATCAAGTATACTTTCTTTGTTGTTAGGTTTATTAGTTCTAGTGGGGGTATTTATAGTTTGGGTAAAGCCATGGAGATTAATATGGGAGGCTAGGTTGTTAGAATTAACTGAGTACCAATCAAGGTTAAAGTCTCCAAGTATTATAGTTTCTTGTGGGTGGTTAGTTGAAGCCCAACTAAGAATACTTTCTATGTTTGTGGAGTTATTACCAGGTGGAAGGTAGGTACAGATAATGTAGATGGCTTTATTAGGGTTACGTTGTAGCTTAGTTATAAGGAGTTCAGTGTTGGTGTTTTCAGGGGGGTCATAGGGAATTGTGGATATATTAAGTTCGGTTTTAAAAATGAGACCTATTCCTCCGCCTTTACGATTATTGCGGTCTAATCGTAAGATGTTGTAGCCTGGGGGAATGATTTCAGTATCTTTAGTGTAGGGCTTTAACCAGGTTTCTGTTAAACAGAGAATGTCAAAAGAGTGACATTGCAGAAGAGAGTGAAGTTGAGTAATTTTGTTGTTGACACTTCGAATATTTAGGTGTCCTAAGAGTAAAGTGTTAGACTTAGAGATTGGTAGTGGAAGGTGAGTTAGGGATTCTTGTGGTGTCTTTGGTAGAGATCTTTGAAGGACCAGGGTTTGGGTGTATATCACCATCTGTCAGGGTAGTGGGCTTATGTACTGAGTGTGGTTTAATGGTTAGATAAAGTTTGTCTTTTTGTTTCCTTGACATGAGATTATTACATTTGGTGTGGGATAGTCTATGATATTTTGCTAGAAGGTAGCAGGAGGTTGATGTAATGTTAGAGTGGCTACAGGTTAGGGTTATGAGTTCAGTGGCAGTTTGCTTGGAAGAGGTTCTAAGGTGGTAATTATATTTTATTTCATAGGAAGTCAAGAGGTAAGGAAGTGTGAGTACTAGAGAGATAATTATCAGGGCTACTAGTTTAGTTAAGATGTTTTTTGTTATAACGGTTTTGGAAGTAGAAGTGGTAGTAGTTCGAGACATGATGAGAGGAGGATGGAAGAGATTATAGTGGTAAAGGGTGGGGTAGGTATGTTTTATAGGATGAGGAGGCTAGGAGGTAAGTGTTATAGGATAGGTTTGGGAAAGAGAGGGAAGGGAGATATGAAGAGTGGGGAGGGGTTTGGAAAAAATTATGAGGGAAGAGTTACAAATGAGGTAGTAGTACCTGATAGGTGTGTTACGAAGGGGGTGTGGACTGTGAGGTATAAGGGTAGGAGTGTGTGGGGTGGGTGGGATAAGGGGGTAGGGAGGGGAGCGAAGCGGGGCAGAAACAGACAGAGGAGAGGGAACGTAGGCAATCAGCCCAGCTGAGGAGCAGAGACACAACTTAGTTTGTAAAGAGTGAGTATAATGGAAAGTAGGAGTAAGGAGTGAGACAGAAGTGAAATCAGAAGTAACTTGTATAGCAGGGAAAGAGCAAGGAGAAACAGGCTTCACATTAGAATTAAGGGGTTACAGGTAAGAAAAAGAAATGAAATAGAGGCTTTCCTGAGGGGAACAGAGTAAGTTACAAGAACAGCGCTAGGAGCTTGGAGTCAGGCAACAACAAGCTATAAGAAAGTAGTCGCTGGGGAAATTAGGTATACAGGAAGAAAGATAGAGTCCAGATAAAGTCACTAGGGGTAAAACAAAAGTGAAAGGGGGAAATAGAAGAGCTAATCTCAATAACCTGAGAGGAAGGAAAAGTAGCAGAGAAAGCTAGCAGATAGGAGGGTAGAGTTAGGCAGTGTAAGGAGGAAAGGATCACAGAGCACTGCAAAGATGGTAAGGGATAGGAGTGAGAAAGTGAGAATAGGAAAAATATGGGAGGTAATATACCAGTACTGTAAGTTATATTATGGTCTGTGGATACCTAGAGGGGGGGGCTGCTGCTGGCAGGCTTAGCTGGGAGCAAACAAAAATGCACCGGGTAAATTAGGTCAAAACTACAATCAAATTATGTAGACATACTCTCTTAGAATCTAGAGGAGGTGGGTATGAAGAAGAGTGCAAGGGTCCAGAGTCTTTTAAGGTAGTAGGTAGTAGGTAGTAGGTATTAAGTCATGAGACATCCTAAACATTGTGCCACTCAACCAAAGCCCCTAAGGCAAAACAGCATACCCAGCACACTAGTCATAGGTGACTCAATAGTGAGGCACACTGATGTCCCACTCACTAGGTTAAATAAGGAGAAAGTAAGATTCAGCTGCCTGTCAGGTGTCAGGATCCACCATATATAATACATGCACTCAGGTCCCTCAACAACAGGTAAAAATATGATTCTGTCATTGTACATGTGGGTGTAAATGACCTGAAATGTACCTCCTTGGACTACATGAAAAAAGACATGAAGGAGCTCTTGGATTATGAAGCCCAGGCGGGTATGACCCTAGCCCTGAGCAGCATCCTACCATCTCCCAGAATGATACCACAGTACAAGCAGAAAATGATTGATTTCAACAACTGGCTAAGTTTCTGGTGTCATTCTAAGGGGATCCAGTATCTGTCTGCCTGGGATGACATGATTTACAGACCTCAATGCTTTGCCAGAGATCACTTGTATCTGTCACCCCTGGCTTCCGGATACTGTCCAAGGCACTTGCCACCCCTGTGGTGTCTTTTTTTAGGTGGTGTTCCGAAGACCAAATTACCACCGTAACAGCTACAAACAAATTCAATCTGAAGGTCATGCTGCTCAATGATAGAAATCTAAAATCTGAAAATGCACTTGCTCGAAGCACTCCTTAAAATGGAGAACATCGACATTTGTGCTGTAACAGAGACCTGGTTCAAGGCAGCAGAAAGTACACCTGCACTACCAGGCTGTAACTCATTCCACACCTTTCGACCCCAGAACATGGACCAAAGCTCCACAGGTGGTGATGTTTCCATATTCATAAAGGATGTGCACACCTCCAGACTGGTAGCCCAACATAATGCATCACAGACACTTCAGGTGCAGCTAACGTTGGGTAAGACAATGATTCAGGTAGTAGCCTGTTATAGGTGCCCAACCATGTCCCAAGACACTCATTCCATGTTCCTAAGCACCCTGGAGAATATTAGGGTCCAACCTAACACACTCATACTGGGTGACTTCAACTACTCCTCCATTAACTGGGAAAACTACACATGTACCAATAAACTTGCCTAACATTTCTTTGAATTTATTAATTCCAATGCACTGGACCAGCTCGTTCTTACCCCCACTAGAGGTAGCAACACCCTTGAACTTGTCATTACTAACATGGGCAACCACTGCTCTACACAAATAGTCAACTCCTCCCTATTAAGAGCCGACCACAAATTAATCACCTTGGAAATCCACATCCACCCCCCCACCAAGAAAAATTTTTCCAAAGCTAACTTCGGGCTCCTAAGAACAGAGGTGGCTAATTTCACGGCACCCATGCAAATGGAGAATAGTTGCATGACCGCCGAATCATACACCAGTATGAATATGTACACAAATGCATGGATCTCGCCATACCCAATAGACCCAAGATACTCTCCTCCAAAAATAGGAAACCAATCTGGTGGTCCTCTGCCATAAACAAATTCTACAACAGAAGGAGGAAACTGATGCGGAATAAGGTGAAATCTCAAGCATGGAAAAACTCCCTTATCAGCATCAGCAAAAAGCTGAGATCCCTCATCAAATCCTCTAAAGCTAGCTATGAAAACAGAATTGCAGCAGATAGTAAAGACAACCATAAGGCCTTCTATAGTTATGTAAAGAACTTCCACGGCAATAACCAGATTTGCTCTGAGCTACTGCACAATGGTACCTCCTATACCATTCCAACAGATATTGCCAATATACTGGCGGACAGATTCAGTGCCAACTTTTTCCCTCTCCCTCCCAAAGGATCAATCACCAAAGGACCAGTAGATTGCCAGGCACCCAGTATTGCTGCTGCACAGGTTAAAACAGCACTGTCCAAGGCCAAGAATACAGCTTCTATGGGACCTGACAATATCCCTGGCTGTGTTCTACATAAACTACAGAGTGAACTGGCACCTCACCTGTGTGCCCTGTTCAATCACAGCCTCACCTCAGGCTTTGTCTCTACTAAATGGTACAATGCTACAGTCATCCCTCTCCACAAAGAAGGAGTGACTACAGACCCCGGGAACTATCGCCCCATTAGCCTGATGAGTCTAGTATGCAGAGGTATGAAACGCATCATCATGGACTTAATAAAAAAAGGATATAGGGAATTTCAAAACTCTGGATCCCACACAGTTTTTGATTTTGTGATGGGTAGATCAACTTGGTCGACCTCTTTGAGTCAGTCACCAGAGCTGTGGATGAAGGCAAGGTGGTTCATACAGCCTACCTTGATCTGGCCAAGGACTTTGATACCATTACCCACTCAGGAATCATAGAAAAACTTACTAAGCTAGGCATCAACCCCTATATCACTAGGTGGGTTGCAAACTGGCTCACAGATAGAACCCACAATGTGAAAGCAGCTGACTCCAAGTCAGACTGCCGACCAGTCATGAGTGGAGTCCCACAGGGATTAGTCCTGAGTCCTCCCCTGTTTGGTATCTACTTCTCAGAAGTCCAGTCCAACACAAAGGGACTCTGGCTGACAAAGTGTGCAGATGATTGCAAGTTGGGAGCCATTATTAAATCTCCAAGTGATGTTAATATCCTACAGAAAGGCCTCACTGAGACCAATGACCAGTGTCAGAATCATGGCCTTATGCTCAATGCCAAAAAATGTGCTGTCATCTCCTTTGGGAAAAAAACAGTTCCCATGAACTACCACATCAATGGTAGTCCACTGCACACAGAAGGCATTATAAGAGATCTGGAACACAGGTTGACAGCAACCTCTCTTTTGACCACCACACTGCCACTGTGGTCAGAAAGTCCTTCTATGTGGCACATCTCATAACTAAGGGTTTTGCATCCAGGAAGAAAGAGGTCATTGTCTCCCTCTACTCTTCCCTCATTAGGCCAATCATCGAGTACAATGCCCCATTTGGCATGTACCTCACTAGACACCTGCAACAACTGGAGAGGTCACAAAAGTACCTCGCAAATAGGATCCTAGGCCTTAAACATTTGTCCTATATGGACAGACTCAAAAAAAACTCCAAATATTCTGTCTCATATCACCTTAGAGGCGATCTCTGCTTGACTTATAAAGCCATGTCTGACCCAGCTCTGTTAGAAATGCTACATCTAAAGAAATCCAATCCCTCTACACCACACACTCCAGAGACCTCACCCTAATTACCAAAATCAATGCTGGAGGGATAGGTTCATAACCCAGAGACTGCCCATGCTATGGAATAGACTTCCCATACATGTCAAACAGAACACCTCACTGGCCCTCTTCAAGAGGAATCTTGATGAGTGGATGAGAAATGGAAAATTCACCCTGGGGATCACTCCAGTGGCTCTAATCAACAGAGGCACTGGAAGCTAAGGTCGGGTGGCATAATGCCAGGGTAATCCTATGGGATAGGCTTGTAAAGGCTCCAGGGCCATTAGCCTATGAACCTACGAACTACATCTCTACAGGTTTATGCTTATGTAGCAGCAATGATGCAAAGTGAAAGTGGGTGTGTAGTGTTTTCTCTTTTCAACATGGTAATGTGATGGTAGAGTAGGAATATTTATGTAAGGGCTGTGTGGGATGGGGAGGGCTGTAAGGTTATACACAACATCTTTGCCGGTTATGACTATGACTGTCTGAGCTACATGGGTCACCAGTCTGCCAGGCATTCACTAATGAATAGCATTGCTGGTTTCTAGGGACTCATATCATTTCAAACTAGGTTCTCTTATTTTTTAAATGGTCTATCATAAAGTTCGTACTCTTGGCCTCTATCTGACCTGAAGTTCCACTCAGACCAAGCTGCCAAAGGTGTTTCAGTCTGGAGCTCATATCTCTAAGAAAATTATATCAAAGAATCACAATGGCATGCAGTGCTACCTATTATGGTAAGGCCACAATCTCAGGATCTGCCACATGGATACACCATCCAGAAGGAAGATGGTTGCGGTAGTGTGATGCTAGTCAACTGGCAGATAGGAGCAGGATGGCTTAGGATGAGTAAGACTGACAACAGAAACTGATTTGTGGGACACAGAATATCTTCTTGCCATAGCTCATCTTAAAAGCACCAATACAATTTGGGTGAACTTACCACCACATAGTATTGGTTGGTTCTGAAATCAAGGTTCTCAAGTGGGGGTGATCTATCCTTTTCTCTGGAGACAAGCCCCAGGAGACGTCTCTCATGGTGTGTGGATATGTACAAGCCCCCAGCTGTTAAATTTTGTAGCAGCAGATGACAAGGTCACCCCAATGTAACTATAAGTTGCAGAAAGGAAAACTCATCTTTGTTATTTGTCCATGGGGGCCTATCAGATATTTGGAGTATCTGGACTTTTTAAAGATTACAGGTATGGTGCTTAATATGGTACTAGATATAGATTCTAAGATACTGCTGGAAGACTTCAGCACTCATATGAGGACTGAGGTATTTGTCTTGAGGATTGTGACTGGAAGAAAGGGCTTACCTGATTAGAACTAAATCAGTGAACTGTTTCAGGTCTTCTCTGTCATTCATGCAATGTCTATACAAGCAACAGACCTGAAAACAGAGATGTTTATAACAACAATGTTTGCAATGACTTGCAAACAGAGTGTCTATTCCATCAGAGACTTCACAGCTGAAGCTCCAAAAACATATTAATGGATGGTATTTAAAAGATTTGCTTGGCCATCAAGACACTTTAGGAATACAAAGTCTAAGTTAATACATTTAAAATAAGTTGTTCAAATAAAGTAAAAAAGATATGAGACTAGATTTGGGAGGCACTGACAAAGTTATTTCTACCTACAACCTTTCCACCCTCTCGGTCAAAGACAGGTTTATCTGTACTCTATAATCTTATCCTCCTCTACCTACCAGGCAAATTAGAACTGATCCTGTGTTAGAAAATTTGTTGCACTAGCTGGAACAAATCTAGGTCTTTCATTTGTAACATTTTCATAACTGGTTTCCTTTTCAATCCATCCCTGCATTTCAAGACACTCTCTCGTTTCTATTTATCCATACATTGTAAATGCATTTTCAGGAAAAAACTTTCAAAATTATCAGAAAGCATCCCATACACCATTATTACCGCATATATATTTTGGCTTGTGCAGATGCCCATCTAAATGCTCATTTTTATTTCAATAAAGAAGTATTTCATTGTCTTGTTGATGTAAATGGGAATAGTACAAATGGTTTGAATAGGTGAACTGTTTTGTAATGAAACAAAACATATTTATAGTAATCTTCAATATCACATATCCAATACATTAGCAGTGACTGAAACCAAACAACACTGCCACATCCATGGTTATGATATTAGCCCACCATAATAGTGTTATGTTTAGACACTAAAACTCACAGATAAACCCAGGTAATATTGCTGTCGTCTGTGCTCATTTGTTATCTTGTTCAGTATTATCCCTATAGTTAACACTCTACTTAAAGGCATGCCATAAGAATTTCATTCAAAGTCACAGGTATAAAAACATTAATCTCAGCCTGTGTTTACATATCTTCTAACTCAGACAAATACTCTGGCAAAGGAACATTCTCTGTATAGATATACA
>NC_056745.1:302665549-302683049 GCF_019279795.1 Protopterus annectens | reverse complement strand
AACCTTTAACTCCAAAAAAAAAAATTGTAATACTCCCCAGTTGGCAAAAATATTACTGATAAGGCTAGCTGCTTGCTCTAGCTGGAGCAGCAATAAAATGTTCTCAGTCTTACTGGACTCCTCCAATAACCCCCCCCCCCACCCCACACACACACACACACACTTTGATTTTGCATTTGCTGAAATGGCTTTTTGTAATATTGTCCCACCTGCCTGGTATTCACTTCACAATGAAGTTTGTAAATTACATGGTCTAGCCACCTTTCTGTGAAAAAAAAAGAAAAGACCGACTCACTACTAACTGTACCTGATTTTGGGATGGTGGGAAAGTGTTTTAATCCATGGCTAATAACACATGACTACATCATAAGTCTATAAAACATGCAGTAAAATCTCCTAGACCTCATGTCCTTGTCTCATGTGTGTCACCACTGGTTTGTCTAGAAAACTTGAAATGCATTATTTGCAATGTTGTGTTTTACATCATTCTGCTTTATAGCGTTTCACTTAGTATATCTGCATATATCTTGTTCTTGTAATCTACACATTGACATGGATTTGCTTTGTACATTTTCATGACTCATACTTCATTTTACTTTCTTGTATAGCCGCTATGCTATCAAAATTACATATGTATTAGTTCTACAGAAATCACTGTACATTAGGTGTGTCTGCTTATGTAGCATAGTGAGAAATGCCTGGATCGTGTATGAAAGCAGTCTTGCACCAGTCTGTTTATGCAGTTAAATTGCTTAAATTAGAAAGAAACACACATGCACACACACACACACACACACACACACACACACACACACACACACACACACACACACACACACACACACTCACGCGCGCGTGCGCATGTACAGGTCTACCTGAATTAACCGAAACTGCAAATGACCGACAGCGAGATAACCGACACCAGAAGTTTGACAACAGAGAAGACCGACAGTTGAGAATCCCGACGCTGAGAACACCGACATGTTAAGGTAAGTGTGCGATAGGGACGGACGTTAGGGTCAGGGTGTGGGTACAGTAAGTGCGTGATAGTGATGGACGTTAGGGTAGGGTGTGGGTGAGGTAAGTGTGCAGCAGTGACAGACTTAAGGGTTAGGGGCGGATTAAGTGATTTAGGGTTAGGGTGCGGGTAAGGTAAGTGTGCGATAGTGACGGACCTTAGGGTTTGGGTTAAGGTTAGTGCATATATAGTTGTGTATGTAAGGTTTAGTGTAGGTTTGTAAGGTTTTTGGTGTGCTTATGTTGTGTGTGTGTTTTTTGGGAAAGTTATTTGTTTTGTTGCTTGTTGGGATTGTGGTTTGTTGGACATGTGAAGTTTCTTGTTTTTGAACTTTTGTTTTTTGTCATGTTGGTTATTACGTTGTCGTTGGTTTGGCGTGTCGGTGTTATCTGGTAGACCCGCGTGCACACATACACACACACAACAAAAAAAAAGGAAAAAATAAATTGTAGTAACTCAAAAAACAAAACTAAATATAACAAAACATGCACTGAAATGAGCCACTTATTATTTGGTGTACAGCAGTTTGTCCACTTTTCATCAAACACAGACTTCAACAGAAACATATCATCTTTAAAAACAGTTTCCACTTTCATGTACATGCACACAAGCAAATGAGTCAACTGAAAATAAACATAGAACAAATGCATCAAATGGGCATACAGAAGGGTCATTTATGCAAAACAGGGATGTTACAGGTTGTCCATACTTAGGTATGCCAGCCATAGTTTTGTTTCTTCTGAAGTAAATCATGAAACCTGCGTAGTGACCGTGCTAACCACAGTATCACATGTGTGATTCTTATATTACCTGCATAACCAGTATATTTACACAGAAACACACAGACACGTCAGGTTTTTAAAAGTTCCTGCAGAAATGTTTCAATTCCTGCAGCTATCTCATGTCAATGTTACTACTTTTTAAAGACTGTTTACCTATCTGAAAAGGGCCACTTGAGATTATATATTCTACATCATAAATAATTTGTAAGAAAGTGTGTGCACATATTCATTTTAATAAGTGGAGATATCAACGTTGCTTGCAAGAATAATTATTTCATCATATTCTCCCACGTGTGCTATTTCCGAAGCTTGAGTGAGAGGCTGTTTAAATTCACATACACACAAACATGCGCACACACTGCACACCTCTTTCTCATTTTCACTCCTACTTGGGTAATTAGGTAGTTATGCAAAGCAAGTACTGCATAAAAAAATATGACATTTATTTTCTCCAACTATAACTTTCAGGGTTGAAATATAAAATTTTAAAGGTGAATGAAGGTCAAACTCAAATCTCTGATAAACACTGAGTAGGAGTTCTGAGTAATGCTTCAGAATCACTAGAAATATGTTGGCTGAGCATTTATTGTCTAGACTAGCAGCAACTAGCTACTGAAAAATAGTTGCTTAAGAAACAGATCACATCTAAAGAAAATGTATAGCCAGCAGTTGTGGGAAATGCATCAAATACAAAAAGCTTTATTTTTGCACCATTAAGATACAGCCATTTAAAACCTCAAACATTTCATTAATATTTTCTTTCAGTTAATTAAACTACTCCATAACAGCAGAAAAACTGAAACTCTTCAATGAAATATAATTCAAAGTATATCTTGGAACTGACTCCACACACTTACAAGACAACGACTTGTTAGTCTGCAACAAGATCGTGGTTGAAATTGGCACAGCCAGCATGCAAGGAACCACGACCTATTTTTAAATATATTATACATGTATGTATGGCAATCATCTCTCTGTCTGCATTTATGTATATATGTGCACCTGTTTGTATGAATGTGTTATCCATGTCATTGATTACAGAGCTTGTCTGCATATAGGTAAGCTGGTAACACTTGATGATGTCATAGTTTTCTTCAGTGCTGCTATAGTCCATTTATATTGACTATAGTAGTTTAGCAGTGATTTCATTCTGGTCATTGTTATGCAGCTATGGAGTTAGTGCACAAATATGTGTGTGTGAGTGTGTGTGTGTGTGTGTGTGTGTGTGTGTGTGTGTGTGTGTGTGCGTATGCGTATCTATCTATATATATATATATGTATATATATATATATATATGTATATAGGTCTCCTTCACATGGTCATTTTAGAATATCAAAGACCATATGATCGACATTCGAAATGTCGACCATGCGGAACCAGCATCTCTGTACAATGCAGAATGGATAGATTTCCATCTTCCACACTGTAGTGCAATCTCGGAGTTGGTACATTTAAGTTCCAGGGGTGTGGGGGGCACTGTAAAGGTAAGTTTTTGTTGTGTTTTTTATTTATTTTTTTTATTTAATGGTCATATGGTTTTGGCCATATCGTCTTCGACATTCTGAAATGTCAACCATATGAAGTAGATCCATATATATATATATATATATATATGTGTGTGTGTGTGTGTGTGTGTGTGTGTGTGTGTGTGTGTGTGTGTGTGTGTGTGGTTTACTACTGTTTGTGCAAACGACATTCTATCGGCTGCAATGGGCTAAAAAACAGAATGTTGAATGCACAAGCAGTTTTGCACCACATCCCCACTGTAGTGCAATCTCGGAGTTAGAATATATAAGTAGCGTGGGTGTGGGGGGTTTGCCCCCCCTGCAAAAATGTGATAGCTGTATAGGAGTTTGATTTACATCAGCTCCTATATGGCTATCACGTGGTGTTTTTGACAACAATGTCGAGTCAAATGTGTCGAGCATTTGGTTCGACATTGTGAAAAGTAGTTTCTTTTACTTTTGGTATTACCATTCGTTATTTGAACAGAAAACGTTTTTCCGTTTGAATAAACAATAGTAAACCTATATATGTATGTATATATGTATGTGTGTATATATATATATAGATATATATATATATAATATATATATTTATATATATATATATATATATATATATATATATATATATATATATATATATATATATATATATATATATATATATATATATATATATATAATATATATATTTATATATATATAGATATATATATAAATATATATATTATATATATATATATATATATATATATATATATATAAATATACATATACACACACACACACACACACACACACACACACACACACTATGACCACAAAAATATGGCACTACAGCAAATAATTGTTGACATTGAACTTTTATTAGTGGACACTTGAAGAAGATCTCTATCAATGTGTCTGTGTCTGCTAACCTCACTCATTCACTGTACGGCCTCTTCTTGTGCCCTGTCACCTCTGTCACAATCAGGGTCACAGTCAGGGCTCCAACCCTCTGCAACACAAAGTCAGGCTTGTGTGCCATTAAATTTACTGTTTTACTTTAAGTGCTGGTATATCCTAAGATCATTTATATTGTCAGTGAAGATGATGGAGTAACCAAAGACATGCATTGTGGCATACAGACTGCTTTTTATTCATTAATTTACTGCATAAACTTATTTTTCTGTAAATAAACTGAATGCTATCATGCAACAGTACTGTTCCTGTTAGGAGAGGAAATCCAAGACTGAAAACCAATTCTAAAACAGTTCAGCAGGAAGGACATCTTAGTTCCTTATATGGCAATCCTTAGTACTCCATTAGAATTTTTTGGGATGCTACCTGACCTCTGTATTTGCTGTCTTGCTTGTAAAATACAGCCTACAGAAAAGGACAACTGCAACCACCAGTAGTCACCCTTATCTGTATTCATTGGTAGGTCACAATTGCTGCATCCCTCTTGCCCATGACTACCACCAAGATGTCGGCAGCTTGCATTAAAATAATGCAACATAAACCAAACTCCACCTCAGAATGGCTGGGATGGCATTCAGCTGCTCAATGCCACCTACCCCCCACCCTCCCACTACCATCAAGTCTCTTCCTCCAGTTCTCAGGCCTTGCTGTTTGAATGTAGGTCACAGTAAGGATTTACACCCTTAGTGCCACTCAGCTAGCTTATTTGTATATCTGTTATTATTATCCAAACACATTTCCAATGTTAATGTACTATCAGGATGTTATTTCATTTTGGATAGGTGATTTGTTTACTAAAATCATTTCACTTGTTTTTATTAATTACATCAAATATTAATGTCTCATGGTGTATGAAAAGATAATCTTTATGTGTTAAACATTAAATTGTGTTTATTCACTTATACTTTTTATTAAGTTTAGAACTTTTTGAAACTGCATACAATGCAGTCTAATACTGTAACACTTTTATTGTACTGATCTCTTTAGTTTAAATTTGCACTAAAATTTCATGCAACATGTTATTTGCTTTGTTCTTTTTTCCCATCTGAAGTACTTAGAAGTAAGCACTTAAATACATTTTGACTTTGACATGAATAAAAACTAGCAAGAAAAGCCAGAGAGAGAGAGATAGTGAGAGGAAAGAAGGGGACAGAGAGAGAGATACGGTGGTTGGGGGGGGTGGGGGGTAGAATGCATAAGAAAAGGCATCATCAGAAGCTGCTCACCCTCTTGATAGACAGTTGGCAAAACCCCAGCTACAGAACTCTATGCAGTTCTGGAGAGCTCACCTTTGAACAACCAGAAGCAATGCTATTGATATTGTGATGTCTGCCCTATCATAAATATTCCAGTTATTAAGTCTATCTCCCACCTGTATTCCATCTATCCTACATTTCCAGGCAAAGTATCATATGCCATGCAAACACCAGTTGTCCTGGTCCCGTTCAATAACACACATCACACCAAATGACATTTGACCACCTTTATTAAATTTCCATAACAAAGCTTTGATCACCAGTTCATTAATTACAACCATTCATGATATAATGTATTCCAAATACAGCATAACATCCTTGTAATGTTTATCAGGGCAGCGTACTTACTCACCTTGCCCCAGTAAGCAACGTCTATACCTCCCGCTCGCTTACTTTATCTATGAAGCAATGTCCCATTTCACTTCATACACCATTCATTGTAATGTTAATCAGGGCAGTGTACCTACTCACCCTGCCCAACAAGCAGGGTCCATACCTCTGCTCACTTGCTTTAATTATGAAGCAGCGTCCCAACTCACTTCATACACCATCCATTGAATTTCCTTCCACCAACAAGCACCATCCTTACCTCAGCTTGCTATCTATTCAGGAAACTTCCTCCAACTACTCATTTCCTTTCCCCAGATCCTTGAAATGAACATTCAGGCACCAGAGGGGGAACAGAAGAGGGCAAGCCAATCCCTCTTCTCCGCCAACCAGTCTGACCAGGCTGTTCCCCCTCCCTTCTCCCCAAAATTGTTCAACCCCCACTACTTCCCATAAAGGGAAGAGTCAAGCCAAACATCATTTGGTGTACCCATCATCTGTAAAGCACCTTAGAATCCCATCATAGACCCCTTTGCCATGCCATCACTGAAACACACCCCAATGAAACTAAATAAAGTAGAATTACCGTGACAATGCTGTAACACCGGAACATCCACACCAAGAGAACACGTACCCTTTTAGCTGCTGCCTTCTAGTGTACCCATCATCTGTAAAGCACCTTAGAATCTAGTCATTAACCCACTTTGCCATACCATCACTGAAACACACCCTAATGAAACTAAATAAAGTAGGATTACCATGACCCCGCTGTACCACCGAAGCATCCACACTAAGAGAACACATACCTTTTTAGCCCGCTGCCTTCAAAGCTGAAATCATGGCTCAACCTGAATGGATTGACAGCCTATAACCACAACAAAACCACAAACTATAACCGTTTGAACTCAAATCGGCACGCAGTCAAACAACTAGTAGCAAGTCTCACACATGGGGCCCTATCAACTGTAGCATATCACCTTAGCCCACCAACTACCCAGTTCTGAATGTGCAACAACTCCATTACCATAGGGAAGAGTCTAACTCCAAATCCTTAATGTCCTACTTTAGATGGCAGAAAGCTGGCACCCCTTGACCTAGTTTCTGAAAACTCACCTATGCTCAGCAAAAAAAAAAAAAAAAAAAAAAAAAAAAAAACACCCCTAATTCACTCATTACCAAACCATTCTTAACCCCTGTTTGCTGCAGCCTCCGATCTCGCCTGTCGAGTTGAGAACCATCTGGTAGCCAAGCGCTGCAGCTCTGCACTTCTCCATCTTTCAAATCCCCTTTTCAAGCCATCACATGATGCCTTCTGCACCTCAGCAATTTTCATCAGTAACTGTTGCCCACTCACGCTCCATGTCTAACCTCCTTGCTCGCCACTGCTTCCATCATTTACAAATTCACTGCTTATCACCACCACTGGTACTCAGCATACCACCATCTACAAAGAAAAGAACAAAGTAAATACTGTAATATGTTAACAGAAGGCTCCACCTTATACCCATTTATTCCAAATTATAGAAGGAGCATTCCAAAATACCCATATGGCAGAGGTAATTACTGGCAAGCCCATACAATTCTGATCCTTCCATTTTTCTGCTAATATTTGGTCTGAAATACTACACTCTGGTCTGCTCCTTGACAGACCACCTTTTCGAAATAAGCCCTGCAATACAACCAAGTAAAGAATAAAGTAAAATTGTTACCGTGTTGTTACCACACCTCAGCCCAGCCTCCCCCCAATGGATCCCTATCTGTCAAATAGAAATTATGCAATAGTCATACTGAAACATTGCCAAATAACCAACTTAAAAGCCCTGACATGATTAACCTGGTAACTTCCTGATAGCTGCCCATCCACCCCACCTGCAATAACCCTCAGACCCCTAAAACAAAATTATCAGTTACGTCTAACGTCTATCAGGCCAGGAACTGTTACTTACCTCGCACACCCCTACTTGAACATCTTTAAGCACCATTCTATCAATGGAAACAGCATCCGTTACATGCACTTCCACCTCTGACCCACTTACTGCAGGTCACCGACTGATGTCCACTCTGCTGTTCCCCACTTTCACCAGTAACTGTTGCCCACTTGTGCTCCCCATGTGTTGCTTCCTCGCTTACCACTGCTTTGATCATCTGTGAACTCACTGTGTAGTGCCACAAGTGGTACTCATCACATCACCATGTGAAAAAAAAGAAAAGGACAAAACTAAATCATCTAAGATGTAAAGAGAAAGCTTCACCTTATACCCACCTATTCCAAATTATAGCAGCAGTGTTCCAAAACTCCCATCTGCAAGAAAGAAAAGACATGTAAATCAACTACTACACAACACACATTCCAAGACAACGTCAAAGACAACCTATCCTGCCAACCCGGAAAGGAATTTTCCACCGCCACCCCCTTTTATGAAGAAACAACCATAACTGAAGCCATGCTTCCATGAGCCTATCAAATACCCAATATAATCTACCTATAGAGTATGTTACACTAAACCTCACACATGAAGGGACCTGTCAATATCCACAACCAGGGTAACCTAACGACTCCATACCCCATCAAGCAGCGCACTGTATAGGCCAAGATAACTTATATTGTAAAACCATCTGACTAGCTCTTAACCTTCCATCTCCAAATGAGGGACACTAACCAACATAACTCCCAGTCCAGTGTCATTAGTTCATTCAATCTAATAGAGAACATTTGTGAAGGCCAACCCACTCAGATTCTTAAAGTTGAATTAACTTCTGTTCCAGCTTTCTCCATTTCCACTTTACTGAAAAAAAAATTCTAAGCTTGCTTCACCCCTTTCCTGTGGTAGGTCTTGTCCAGATACAGATTTGCTGTGTCCAGGACTGTTTGTGAGCTCCTGAACCCCCCCCCCCCTTAACTAGGGTTAAACTATTCCTGGCGCCATAAAGTCTGCTCTTCAAATTTTCCTTGCAACTAGCCAGCTTTTAAGTTTTAGCACTCAAATCTGTTTCTTTGAGCTCAGCACTTGTTCAGAACTCATTGTAAGCACTAAATAAGCTACAAATTACTACAACACTCAACTTTCCTCACTTGTCTAGAGGAAAAAAGTTTTTAGTACTCAATAAATAAGCACCTATCCAGGCATCTCTAAAGGTCATCTCCAGGTGTTTTCTCCGGTCTACCTGATGAATCTGGGCATCTTGGGACAATGCAGCAATTGCCTCATGTACACAGACAACCCCCTCCTCCTACCACCCAATACTATGACCTGTGACAGATGCACTTATATAGCCAAACTGGAAGCAAAGCTCTTTCACCGAAGACTGGACTAGACAGTCAAGAGGAGAAGGTAAACACTTGCACCACACCACACTCATCACATAGTCCCTCAAAATCTATACCACTAAAACACACACACACAGAAGCACAAAACACACACCTACATTCGCGCAGGCTCTCAGTAAAAATCTGCCCAAACAACTGAGACCTCCAAAGCAGAAATGCAAGCAACCTCCACCCCCCAACACAACCCAAATGACACACAGCGCACATACTCAGTGTGCCACTCAACTACAGCCCATAAGGCATAACATACACAACACTCTAGTCATAGGCACACTGATGTTCCACTCACCAGGCTAAACAAGGAGAAAGTTACTGTCAGCTGCCTGTCAGGTGCCAGGATCCACCACATAACGCACGCACTCAGGTCACTCCACAACAAGTACAAATATGACTCTGTCATTGTCCATGTTGGTGTGAATGACCTGAGACGTACCTCCCTGGACTACATGAAAAGAGACATGGAGGAGCTTTCCTATCTTGTAGCCCAGGCAGGTATGACCCTAGCCCTGAGTAGCATCCTGCCATCACCCAGAATGATACCACAGTACAAGGACAAAATGATAGACTTCAACAACTGGTTAAGCTTCTGGTGTCATTCTAAGGGAATCCAGTATCTGTCTGCCTGGGATGAAATGATCGACAGACCATGCTGCTTTGCCAGAGATGGCCTGCACCTTGTCGCCCTTGTGATTCCGGATACTGGCAAAGGCTCTTGCCACCCGTATAGTGCCTTTTTAGGCAAGGTTCAAATGACAAATTCACCACCGTAACAGGTACAAGCAAGCAAAATCTGAGGGTAATGCTACTCAATGCTAGAAATCTATACCTAAAAATGCACTCACTTGAGGCACTCCTTAAAATGGAGAACATCGACATCTGTGCAGTGACAGAGACCTCGTTCAAAGCTCCAGAGAGCACCCCTGCATTACCAGGCTGTAATTCATACCACAAAACAACAGCCAGCAAAGTTACAAAATTTTAATATAACTTAGCGCCTTGGCAAAGCCTTCAAAGAGTACATAAACTATCAGTTAACCCCCATTTAAATACAAAATTATTTAGATCAATTAATCAATTAAAATTCAAACAAGCAGCCTCCAATTACATTCAAGATTAAGCCCTAAAGGGGACAGAGTGTTAAATTTTAAAATGTAAATACTTTTTTTATGCATTAGTTTCTTTTTGTACAAACCATGTGAACAAAAACTTCTATGTACTTTTTCTAAAATAGTAACCTTTAAATCATCTGGATTAGAGTTATCGCATTCTAAAAAGTATTTAACCACCGGACTGTCCACTTTTTTATTTTTGGCATTCCTGACATGTTCCTGCATTCTATGTTTAAATTTCCTCTTGGTTTCCACAATATATACCAAATTACAAGAACATTGTAGGGCATAAATAACACCCTCTAATTCACAATTAAACATTTCCAACGGAGAAAATGCATGTCCATTTATAAAGTTAAATGTTCTAACAGTATAAGCAAAATCATTGCAGTGACCACAGGGGTAAGTACCCATTGGTGCCTTCATATTTCCCATAATATTTAAGACAGTCAGTACAAAGTGATTATGTACCAAGATATCTCTAAGATTTCTTCCTCTTTTGTATGATATACCTAGGAATGGACTTAAAATATTACCTATATCATTAAATTTAAACAAATATTGCCAATTATTTGACTAAATTTACAAATATGGAACTAAATGTTCCATATGTAGAAACAAAATATATTTTGGGTTTATTATTCATTTCCCTCTCTTTATTATATACTGCATTATTATAGTATATTTCAAGTCGAATATCATTTTTATCCATACCTTCAATCATTTTCTTAATAGCAGTTTTTACAATTTTATCATAACCCCTCATTACAAACATACAATGCATCCTATCAATTTCCCTATAAAAATCTATTTCATTATTGCTTAATCTCTTTATTCTAAGACATTCAATATAAGGTAACGATGAAAGGGTGTGAGGTGGATGGCAACGAGTGCCATATAAAATTCTTCCTCCATCATCAAATTTTCTGTGTATTGATGTAAATAATTTATTATTATTATTATTATTATTATTATTATTATTATTATTAATACTCAATGTAATGTCCAAAAATGTAACTCTTTTCCCCATTTGCAAACCATTAAAACCAAAACCGAATCTACTTTTCTGTAACCATTCCACAAACATATTAACATTTGTAGAACCCCCCGTTACACACAAATATAAGATCATCTATGAATCTGTAGTACTTTAACTACAGATTCTTTAAAAAATTACCAGGCTCTAATTCATACCTCACCTTTCGGCCAACAAATCCAGATAGAAACACTAAAGGTTGAGGCATGTCCATATTCATTAAGGATATCCACACCTCCAAGCTAGTTGCTCAGCATAATGCATCAGAGATTGTCCAAGTTCAACTAACTCTGGGAAAAACCGCAATCCAGATAGTAGCTTGATACAGACCCCCCAACATGCCCCAGGATTCCCACTCCTCTTTTCTTGAGACACTGGAAAATATTAACGTACAACCCAACACCCTAATAATGATGATTTCAACTACCCCATCATTAAATGGGAAAACTACTCGTGTACCAACTCTTTTGCTTAACATTTTCAGGAAATCATCAATTCCAATGCCTTGGATTAACCTATCCACACCCCCACCAGGGGCAGCAGTATCCTAGACCTGGTCATCACCAACATGGGTGACTGGTGTTCCACACCAGAGGTCAGCACCTCATTGGTCAGATCCGACCACAAGCTAATCATCCTAGACATCTACATCTCGATCCCTCCCCCCATTAGGAAAACAACCGTAAAAAATGTCTACAAAGCCAACTTCACGCTTCTTAAGACAGAAGTGGAAAACTTCACGACACCCATGCAGATGGACAATAGAGGTACGGCTGCTGAAACCTACACAAATGCACTTTATAAGCACTTACACAAGTGCATGGATCATGCTATCCCTAACAGAACCAAGATGTTATCCTCCAAAAAAAGGAAGCCAATCTGGTGGTCTTCTGCCATAAACAAACTCTACAACAGAAGAAAGAAACTGTTGCAAAAAAAGAGTAAAATCCCACGATTGGAGGAACTCCATGGTCAGCCTCAGTAAGAAGCTGAGATCCCTCATAAAATCCTCCAAAGCTAATTATGAAAACAAAATCGCCACTGATTCTAAAGACAGCCACAAAGCATTCTATAGCTATGTCAAGAATCTCAATGGCAACACTCAAATCTGTTGTGAGTTACAGCACAATGACACTAAATATACAGAACCAACTGATATTGCCAACATCCTGGCAGATAGGTTCAGTGCTAACTTTACCCCCCTCTTGCCCCCTAAAGGGCCCATCTTTATATCAGAAGAATGCAAAGTTCCTGTAATCACGGCTGCACAGGTAACAACCTCACTCGACAAAGCCAAGAACACAGCATTCATGGGACCTGACAACATCCCAGGCTGTCTTCTACATGAACTACAGAGTGAACTGACACCCCACCTTAGTACCATGTTCAATCATAGCCTCACCTCAGGCTTTATCCCCATTGAATAGCACACTGTGACGGTTATCCCACTCCACAAAGGGGGGGGGGGGGCACAACAGACCCTGGGAACTACCGCCCTATTAGCCTGACGAGCCTGGTCTGCATGGCCATGGAACATATCATCATGGAACTCATAAACAAAGACACTGGAGATCTCCAAACTCTGGACCCCACACAGTTTGGGTTTGTAAAAGGGAGATCATGTCTCCTAAACTTGATAGACTTCTTTGAAGCAGTCACCAAAGCCATAGATGAGGGTAAGATGGTTCACACAGCCTATCTAGATCTCGCCAAGGTGTTCAACACCATCCCCCACTCTGAAATTATAGATAAACTCGCTAAACTAGGTATATATCCCTATGTCAGAAGATGGGTTGCCAACTGGCTTACCTGAGAGAACCCACACTGTGAAAGTAGCAGACTCCAAATCAGACTTCAGACCAGTGACAAGTGGAGTACCACAGGGTTCAGTCCTGGGTGCTCTCTTGTTTGGTATCTACTTCTCTGAAGTACAGGCTAACACAGAAGGTCTTTGGCTAACTAAATTCACAGATGACTGCAAACTAGGAGCCATAATTAAAACTCCTAATGATGTCGACATCCTACAAAAGGGCATCATTGAGACAGATGCCTGGTGTCAAAGCCATGGTCTCAAGCTCAATGACAAAAAGTGCATTGTCATCCTCTTTGGTAAAAACTCTGTACCCATGAACTACCACATAGGCGGTAGTCTACTTAACACCGAAAGTGTGATAAGAGACCTTGGGACACAGGTGGACAGTAGTCTCTCCTTTGATAATCACATCACCACAGTGGCCAAGAAATCCTTCTACGTGGCACCCCTCATCACAAAAGGTTTCTCATCCAGAAAAAAAGAGGTCATTGTTCCCCTCTACTCATCACTTATTAGACCCATTATAGAGTACAACGCCCCTTTTGGTATGTACCTCACAAGACATCTAAAACAACTGGAAAGGCTGCAAAAATACCTCACAAAGAGGATCACTGGCCTCAAACAGATGCCTTATGCAGACCGACTCAGAAAACTCCATCTTTACTCTGTCACATATCGCCTACTCAGAGGCGATCTCTGCCTAACATACAAAGCTATGTCAAACCCAGAGCTGTTGGACATGCTCCACTTAAAGAAATCCCAATCCCTCCAAGCTACATGCTCTAAGGACCTAAACCTTGTCACCACAATAAACAGAACATGCTGGAGGGATAGATTCCTGTCCCAGAGACTTCCCATACTCTGGAACAGACTACCTATCTATGTCAAACAAAGCTCCTCATTAGCACTCTTCAAGAAAAATCTTGATGATTGGATGGGTAATAGGAAATTCACCCCGGGGATCACTTCTGTGGTTCTGCTTCACAGGGGCACAGGAAAATAATTTTCTTGGGTGGCGAAAACCAGGGTACCTTTTTGGCTAGGCTTGTATAGGCCCTAGGGCCAATAGCCTAGTACCTACCTATGAACCTAAAAGGACAAAATGCAGCAAACCTAATAATAGTCTACTAGCAGCTAAAAAAAAAATTAAGTAATATTTTAAACATTCCTCTGACAAACTTAACAGGTTGATAGAATGGGCTTGCATTAGCATAGATATTCAGAATGGTATGAAGTCTGCATCTCAATGCCACTTGGCCTCTGATGGGGTGTCTCAGGAAAAGTCATTGCTAGAAGATATGTATCAACCTGCATCAGAGCATCTAAGCAGACACCCAGATGTCTGTACCCCAGCAGGTCAGTCTTCTCGCCTACCCTGACACTCCCCCCTCACAGCTTCAACTTTTTTTTTCTTCCCCTTTTCCTTTCTTTCCTCTTTTCCCTCCCCTTCTCACATAAACTGATGCATCAGCACCCACATGACTTGCATACTAGTGCAGATATGAAGATTTACCTTGTCAAGTCTGAAAATTAAATCAACCAATCTGGCTCGGGAAATAAAATCACAAACCTTTGCTATGAGGCAACCATGAACTGCTACACCATCCGTAATGAAACAAAACCCAGAGAACACAATTAAATGCTGAAATACACAAGCAAAGCCCCCCACCAGAGAAACACTAAAAGTTATCTTTACGCCCTTAACACAGCTGGAATACCCACTTATGCTTCCTCAGTAATTGTTTGAAGGGGACGTAGTCTGCAGCTCAATTGCCTGACATAACGTGTAATCCTCGATCAAAGAAAACACCCTGTCAATGTGTGTCCCTGCACCAGTTGAAGTACAAACTTAAAAGTCTGCCATTCATGTCTCATCAATACATGTAACCAAACATAAAATTACATGAAATAACTATTGTCCCAGAGAATTCATTATTGCCCTCACAAAATATAATACGTGAGTGATATGATGGCCTCACTTCTGACCATGATCCTCCACGCATGCCCAGAGACACCCATCAACATCCTGACTCAAAGCCCATGAAAACCTACTGCAGCTGAGGAAAAATCCTAAAAGAATGGGCATGAAAGACTGACCTTACCAAGGAAACCCACACATTCAAGCCCTTACACTTGTCTGTGAGCTTTCATGAACTGTAAGCCACTCCAGCTATAGAGTAACTGTCCGAGCCCAGCAAATGCAGTATACACCACACCACAAAAAAAAAAAAAAAAAAAAAAAAAAAAAAAAAAAAAAAAAAAAAAAAGTATTCATATAAAACTCCAAATGCACTTTTACTCTGCACATTATACATACACACTACAACTGAACTCATTCATGAACTAGATCTCCCCAATCAAGATCCCATGATTTGTATAATAAAGAACGTGTCTGTTAAGCTCATTCCCTTCTCCTCATGTGAAACTGAAGTCTTTGTATTGGAGTTAACCACAGCCTTCCAAGTTGCTTCTTACATATTCACAGCGTGCAGGGAAGTAGTGTTATTTATTGACCGTGCCCCCTGCTTCTCCTCTTCAGTCAACATTCTAAGCTGCTCAATGTAAGTCATTACAGAGACTTCACCTGATTGTGGCGACTGTTCCTCTAAACTCTCGGGTAGCTCAATATCATCCTTCCCCAACATTTTGGCTGCCAAACCCGAGACCCGAAACCAAAACCGAGCCTCCATCACCAAACATGGGAGGGGAGAAAACAACAAACAGTGACTTACTGGAAACTCCACTCCCATAAACCTAGAGCACTGCCAATGCACCAGGATTTGCTTCTGCCTTGCCCGCACCACTACTAGCACACAGCCATTTTTTTTTTTTACATTCGTTGACGTGGCTAGTCCAACTGAGCCCAAAGTTGGTACCCTGTGAAAATCTATACCGTTGAGAGAAAACACCATTCAGATACCTCTGTGTCTCCCAGACAACAGCAGACACACATGCGCAAAGAGCAATACTGCTCCAGCACCCGCGAAACACCACAAACCATCAGTGAGTCTATCAAACACCACCCTGCCACCAGAAGACACAAGAGACAATCCAGCAATGTCCCCAGCAGCCATCTGACAACCAGCTCACAATACCAATCCTTACAATGACAATTCACACACATTCACAAATCTCCAAAACCCAGTTACACAGCCAAACCCCTCAAACTCACATGCAAGCTCTCAGCCAAACCACGACAATGCCGCTGACTGCATGTAACAAATGCAAACATGAAAGTCTCACCCTCAGATCCCCAGACTGAAAAACCACCCCCACAGCCCCCAACCATAAATCCTCAAAACTGGACCACCAGAACCCTGAACATTCCAACAAACCACAGGGGAAAAAAAACATCAGCACATTGCCCAAACCATGACCACCCAACCTCATCTACCTCTGCATGCCAAGGCCCACCCGAGCACAGCAACAGCACCCAAGGTCGTCTTGGGCATAAACTTGCACATGTAGCAAGTTCTATTCTTAACCCATCAGTAAAAACAGAAACATAAATAAATTACCCAGCTCTTCCTTGTACATAATTATTAAACCAAGGCCTACCTGATCCCTTACTACCAATATGTCATCTTGGACGTAAGCCTGCACTGTAGCAAGTTCACGCCAAAATGTGACTGCCTAACCCAACTACACTAGAATAAACCTTTCAAGCCCCTCCCCGTCATTATCTCATTTCCTTTCAACCATCCCTGCCTCCACTTAACCCTTTCACCTCCCCAACCCAGTTAACTACCCCTAATATCAACCTAACCCCCCCCCCCATGAAGATGTCCCGGGACAACTTAGTTTGTTGCCAAACTTCATTTTTTAAATCAGTTGGTATCACATCCTGCTGTGTTTTATGTATTTCATGCATTATTTGCAATGTCAAGTTTTTCTTTTTTTCATTTCTTAACCATTTGCTCATAACTATTATTCTACTACAAGTAATATAGTTGCTTAATAATTTAAAACTGAAATATGTAAGCCAGCCAGCGAATCCACCAAATAGTGGTGCAGCGGTTAGTGCTGTCGCCTCACAGCAAGAGGTTCTCCGGTTCGATTCTCGGCTGGGGTGCCTTCTGTGTGGAGTTTGCATGTTCTCCCTGCGTTCGCGTGGGTTTCCTCCGGGTACTCCGGTTTCCTCCCACATTCTAAAGACATGCTTCTGGAGCATTTCTCCCCGGGCCTCCACTGAAAACAGGATCTGTGGAACCTAGTCGGACTTTCCCGGTCAACAAATGTTAAATAAATAAATAAATTATAGTTCTCTAGAAAGGCCAGATAAGCAGATAAGTTTCTCAGTTCAGCAAGAGTATTTTTCTAATCTAATCAAAAATAAAGATAAAATGATAAATGTATTGCCACAGC
>NC_056745.1:302648049-302660549 GCF_019279795.1 Protopterus annectens | reverse complement strand
GCCATACCCTCTTTAAGCAGACTGGTATTTGATTTCTAATTTTGTCACTATCGTTTTGAAAACATAAACTGGCAAGTATTTGCATGTCTCTCCTGCATTCATGTTGGTTTTGTCCAGGTGCTCCGGTTTCCTCCCACGTGTCAAAGACATGCATCTGGAGCATTTCACCCTAGGCCTCCGCTGAAAATTGGCTTCATTCCAAGTCAGACTTTCCCAGTAAACAAATGTTAAATAAATAAATAAATAAAGTGCCTCACTGTTGTCTTTGCAGCTGCAGAGTCCAGAATACAATCCAGACCTCTGGTCACTGATTGTTGAATGTTGACTTATTCACTTTGTGTCTCCTTAAGCTTTCTTTGGATACTGCAGTTTCCTCCTTATGGCATGCTGCTTGGCTTTCTACCGTGAATTGCCCGTATATACTGCATTTTCCCTTACTCTTCTTGTCCTGGATGTGGGTGAAAATGTTATGAAGATTACCAGTCCACTTACCCAGTTAGTAAATCGATTGAAATTAAATAACACTGCATAAGTTAACAATATCTGCTTTCTTCTCTGGCATTTTAAAGGGACAGTTAAGGATGAAGAGCTGTGGTCTTTACTGAAGGCCATTCTGAGTCTTAATTCAGGAAAAGTATATGAGGTTTGACTTCATCAGGAGACAAGATTTAAGTTAAAATTGTCCATGCCTATTTTTTTAAGCCAGAAGTTTACTTTGATCAGATTATTTTGCAAAAACAAAGTTATGCTCAAAATCACATTAGCTGAACATAACTCTAAAACAAAAGCTTTGATTGGAACACGGTATGTCACAAAACCAAAGGTCATCGAATACTAACAGTTCAGATAAGTCAATTTCTCCATTATGTCTAGAAATGTATTTCACTTTTACTTGGCTTCTTCCAAAATCAATCTGGCGCTGGCAGGAGTGGCCTTATGTCAACTGGTGCTCTAGGCAAAAGGGCTCCACTGCACACCCCCACCCCCCCACACCACCCGGTGCCCCCATCCTGGTCTACCCACACCAAATAAACACAGAAAAAGCACCCCTGCTAGAGCGGGGCCCTAGGCAGCAAGGCCGGTTATGGGCGATGGGCTGCTGTATGTTTCGATATTCATTGGCAGTTACATTTTTATGTATACCACATTAAAACCTTTAAGTTACACATCTGTTAATGCTTTTGCTAAGGGCAAAGAAGCCTGAGAGATCATCAGCAGGTTGTGCTAAAATGAAAGGCCCACTCCTTCTCTTCTTTTCGTAGCTTTATTAATGAGAAGTGAAAAGGACAGAGCAATTCCAGACGGAGGGTAGAAACAGTTTCAGCTAGCATTCTTGCAATCTCAACTTGTAGGAAATAGCACATCACTTTTGTCTCAGTTCATGCCTTTACTAACCATTATAATCTAATTACAGACTAGAACCACTGCAGAAACAGAGCTTTTGCTGGCATATAAGGAATACTTGACCCAACTGGCTTGCAATCAAGTTCTTTTTTTTCTTCTTGGGTCTTTTTCCTCTAGGCCTTGCTCCATCTAGACGCTGTCTCTCTCATAAGTCTCAACAGTTACGGATTTCAAAAATTAATTTTTTATTAAAAAAACAAAAGCGATCTTCCTTTTTTGTTGCTTCCTTTCCACAGCACTGATGTACTGTGTATGTGTGAGGGTGTAAGTCCCATACATATGCTCAGTACATCAAGAAAGCCCCATGATACCAAGAAAAATTGCAAAAAAGCACCACAGCACCATTATACAAGGACATTATTTAAAAAAAGTAAGTACATTTTTTCTTAAATAATGTCATTGTATGATGGCAATAACCCATGGCTGTGTGTGTGTAATGATGGATTTACCCATGTTTGGGTTTGGCTTTGTTTGGTCACTTGGGCTTTCCCTTATGACCAAACCATACCAACAGTGGGTAAATCCAGCATTGCCCACACCCAGCCATGGGTTATTGCTGTAATAGTTGATGATTATGTGCGGCTATATCAAGACTTACCCACAGCTGGTGTGGTTTGATCACAAGAGCAAAGTCCAAGTGGTTAAACAAAGCTAACTATGGGTAAATCCAGATATACCAGAAAAAGGAGCAGACAGTTATTATTGTATAATGACATTAACATAGAAAAGAAATTGTTTACCTTTCTTAAACAATGTATTTGTTTTGAGGGCACTTCACTTTCCCAATGCTTTCTGTAGACTAATGTACTGTATATGTATATTGGACTTGTGTTCCCACTAACAGTACATCAGTGCAGTACAGGACAAGCAATAGAGAAAACAGAGACTCTGTTGGCACTTATTTTTTTGACAGTTTATCAAATACTTTTCAATGAATAGCACAAAGATATAAGGAAAATCAGGTAGGTTTCTGCTTTAGTTTTGCAAAATGCACTTGATTTTTGTCATATTTTGCTCTGTCCCTAAGTGTATATCATTAGAATGTCTGACCACTCTATGGTATTTCAACAACTGAACTTTTCTGTATTGGCATCTGCTTCATTTACAATGGGTGCACTGGTTGGGCTACCAAATCAGAGTGCTAGTTTCTGAATAGTAATGAGTCTTTATTGTATAGTCTGTCATACTAAACAGCAAAACAGCTGCATTTGATTTCACTGTTAAGCAGATTTAAAACCTGTGATTCTGTTTACAAACAATTACTGCTGATTATCAGTCTGGGACGACAGCAAACCTGTAACTCAGTCTCTAAAACCAAGACACAGACACAGACACAGACACAGACACACACACACACACACACACACACACACACACACACACACACACACACACACACACACACACTGGCAGGAAAAACATGACTGCATGTCGGTGGCAAAGCCTTTTTGAGAGGGGATATAAGGCATCGGTTTATCACTATGCATTTGTTTAATACTATATCAAAATTAAATTAACAATCCCATTGTTTTACTTCATTGTGAGCATAAAAACAGTGAAACATTTCTCCACATTTGAAATAAAATATCTCTCATATCAGAATGGATTGCTTTAGTTAGAAATGAAAACTGTTCCAAGCTTCAAGATGGAGTAACTGCAGATTCTTTGAAGAGCGCTCTGCCGGACAGAAATGGAGAATAATCAATAGGCAATGATGCAAAGCCAAATTGTTATGCTATAGATGTGTTTTAATTACATCAAACCAGAAAAGCAATGCTCAAGAAGTCTAATGTCATCAGGACTCCAAACAACAAAGTGAGCCTCTCTGGCCTGAAAATGTGAACTGCCAATTTATTTTAATATTCACTGCCAAAAAATAAGCATGTTTTTCAGACAAAGCAACTATTTTTTGGCACCGCATTAAAGTTGAAAAGCTAGCTTCAATTTTACTTAATCATATCTGTTAGGAAACTAGGAAACGTGTATCTGTAACTAATTACTTTTTCTTTGAAAAGGCACTGATGGGTACTCGATGTGAGAATCTTGTTTTTTGTTTGTATTTTCATGTTTTTTGGTAGTAATTAAAACCTGATTTTGAATGTTTTTTTATGGAAACACGTTATTGTTCCTGATCTGTTTTTTTGATATTTTTTTTGTCCTATACACCTACCAAACAATGTTATAAGGCACATAGACATATTTATTGTGAAATGCTTCCTGTCTGTGACACCTGCCATTTCTAATCTGTGAAGCTGCCAACTAAAGCTACTCTGTGACTATTCTAGATTTCTAGTTTCCAATTTGTGTGCATAAATTGATTCTTGCATTTTGCTCTTTTTTTCTTGCAGTTTGTTTTACTTTAAATTTGCTGTTTTACTTTTGTTTTTAGTCTTGAAGCTTTACACGGAAGCACTTGCTTAAGTCAAATTGGCAAACATTTCTTTGGCTATAAAAGACTGTACAGGATGAACTCTATTTGAATTGTGGGAGGACCTCAAAGGAAGCATTTTTATTTATGGTAAACAGAAAATCACAAGGATTAATCTGAGACAAGTCAACTAAAGCTGTTTTGTGGTGCTTTTGGATTTCTTGCCTTATAAATTGTATATTGACACTGTTTTTTGTCTTTTGCTTTGGTTTTATTGGCATTTGTTTTTCTTTAAGTATGTTGTTTAATTTTTTTTTCTGGAGTTTTAAAAGTGGGTTCTTGGTTAGGACCCGTTTGAAAAAAATGTGTGTTGCATTTTTTCACTGCAAAGAGGAAAAACACTATAAGAACTTTAGGCTCAGCTCTGAAGTGTCACAATTTTTCCCACATACCTAGCTTTAAAATACAAATTAGAATACTCTTCTGGCATTCTGATTTTCATGATGGAAATCCCAAATCATCAGTCCTGCACTCAGCCTACCACAAGCTAAGATTAACAACAGTGGTCAGTCAACATGACAGTATTCTATTTATTTTATTTTATTTATGTCTGCTCTGGGAACCCTCTGCAGCTAAGCCCCTCCTCTTCCTCAATCTGCTTGTTGGAATTTAGACATCTCTCAATGCACTTTTCATGATACTGTCATGTGCTTATGAAAAAGAAATTACATTTTTCTCTGAATTTTGTAAATTGCACACAACAGTAACTGACACTTGGGAAGTCAACATGGGACTGAAGGAAACCTGTTCTGAAGTCACTGCTTTCTGTCACAATTGGTCAATGATTGTTTGGAACTGTAAGAGGTACCTGTAGTGAAAGTGGAACATTGTTTTCACATAGTATTATATGTTAACTGCTGCAGTGAATAAATGAAAAGGTTACCATACTGCATAACCCCAAACCTAAAAATGTCTGTGTTTGAAAAGTTGGTTATGTGAACCTTTGTATTTTCAAAAATGGAACTTGGACAGTGAAGTTTACAAGTCGAAACTGAACTCTAACCGTAATGCTTGGAAGAAACAGCACAGTCTGATAAATTTTCTTATTTGTGCACATACATTCTCCAGTAAATGTTATTTTGTGATGTGTAAAGAACCAGACATTATAAAGTGCTGACATGAGTTTGCTTAAAAGGAAATGAAATGGTGTTTAGGAATTAGTGATGACCTATTAAATTTGCATTTGATTCTGATAATGCTTTCTTCTGCAGCCCTTTGTTGAGATACTTCAATACAATTACTTCATACCACATAGAACTAATTATATTTGTTTTTATTCAGTGTTTACAACTTCTTTTAGTTTATTTTATAAAAGCATTTTTTTAAAGTGGTATTTCTAAATTTTGATTTAATTTAAGTTCTCAGGAAGGATTCTTTCATACACCTATCCATGAGATGGTCCCACTGGCAACTTCTTCATCAGTTTTCTACTAACACTTGACCCTGATTCGGATAATGCTTTCTTCTGCAGCCCTTTGTTGAGATACACTCACAATTACTTCATACCACATAGAACTAATTATATCTGTTGTTATTCCGTGTTTACAACTTCTTTTAGTTTCTTTTATAGAAGCATTTTTTTTTATAGTGGTATTTCTAAATTTTGATTTAATTAAGTTCTCAGGAAGGATTCTTTCATACACCTATCCGTGATATGGTCCCACTGGCAACTTCTTTATCAGTTTTCTACTAATACTTGACCCTTACAGACTTAAAACAATTGGCAGTTTTTCTGAACCATATCCCTCTGGGTTACATACCACTTAGACAAAAATGAGGGGACTTAGGCCCAAAATCAGAAACAATTTTGGAATATTACTTTAGGTAATTTAAAAAGTTAATGGGGCAACATGCTTTGCATCAGCATGTATTTTCTGAAACATAAAAAGCATGAAACTGTAATGCCCAGCATTAACAACTGCCTGTAATACTTTGCAGTTTACCAGAAATTCCAACATTTTATAAGAGAGTGGGCAAATATATTTGGTAAAATCAAGGATGCGCTGCAAAATCAGGGACATTTGGGAGGTATGTATGGTTGTAATGTTCATGTTTGGGTCACACAGAGAGATGGTGGCTTATATTTGTCATTTTCATCATCTCCACAGCCAGCATTCTCAAGCAAACACATTCAGTTGCACTGCAACAATGAACCATTATCAATTTAGTGCTAGGTACATAAATCACAGGAGAGTGTTACTTTTAGCCATCTAGCATGATTACACCTCTTATGCATGACCACACTTTTAATTTTGTATTAAATCTTGTACCACATACTAGTCTGATGTATCTTCTGCTATTGCAGTTTAGGCTTTAGTCAGATTTGGTGTCTTCTGCGTTTTTTACATAACTGCTCATTGCTTTGCAGTAAGAGTTTAAGTTGTTTATGAACATGTATATACTGATAGAATATGCCATTAATGAAGACAGGCCACAGCTGATATGAACATATTTAGCTTTTAAACATTCTCTTTTTGTGTTTTTTTGGGGAAGGAATACAGTTACTTGGGTGGAACTGGAATCCCATGGTGTATCTTGTAGATGCATAAGGAAGCCTCAGATGATATAAACTACCAGCACAGGAGGACAATGTGTTTCTGCCTTAATACGTACGTATAACAGAATAAGACTTCTGTCAGTATCTGTAGTTACTGTTTCACAGGAGGCTTTCTGTTTTCCAGAAGAAGTTAGATAGCCCTCATGACAGAACATCTGCATCTGACCATGCACTTGAGTCCTTTCAGATCATGTAGACCAGATGTTGACAGTTGAGGAGGATGGTTCACAGACTGAGCACCTCTACAGATTTAACATATATTACTTTGGGAATCATCAGACTTACCAAAACTTCAGGATCTTGGTTTGAGATTCCATGATTGTGGTGGAGGGCAACACAGACTCACTTCAGCAGAGATGTGATGATCTTAAGTTACCATGCCTTTTTCTAAGTTAGTATCCTTAAAGGGACCTCCACAAACATGTTACATGACCCTTCTAAATAATAAACTGCTTCTCATAACTATGTTAGGCAGAAAGGCATATTTGTCAATGGCTAGAGAAAATTTTATATTGTATGTTATATCACCATGGAGGAGTATAACTGTGCAGGTGTTATTAGATGCGTGTGTGTGTGTGTGTGTGTGTGTGTGTGTGTGTGTGTGTGTGTGTTCATAAGGGGTTTTGAATATACTGCTATACATTAATGCACCTCTGCAGCATTTAGTGATGTATGGCACATGGACATACTTTCATGGGTGCAGCTAATTTACATTGAAACATGTACATGCATTTCACAGAATTTTGTTTGTAACATTTTAATTTATGTACATGCATGTGTGTTTATAGTCTTAAAGAATAAAACTGTGAAACTACTCTGTTAAGGCAGATGAATTTACAGACTTTTTTAGAATACACTACATGCCACTACAGAATATTTATATAAATTTGTATGTCAGGGGTTGTTGTTAACACCTACAGAAAAATGATGCTGAATTCAATCTTTTTCTACTGGCACATAGGTTTCATGCAGTTACTAGGTCGTCTTGTTTTAAGTGGGTACATTGTACTGTAATGTACCACTTTGGGATTCTCAGGTTCTAGTTGGAGGTTGATATTCTATAAGACAATTTTGCAAAATTTAAAATTTATCAGACTGTACACTTAAATATAGCACCTATGACTTCATTTTAGTTGATGAAACATGGAATAGGTGAAAAACATTAGGCTGAATTCAGATGAATAAAAATACAGTTTACTGGCTTACATCTACAGAAAGACAACATTCTGAATGTTACCTAATGTCTGAGTATTTATATAAATGTTGTATGAATACTTTCAATACACACGGCCTCTACTTACTTGTATAGTCATGGTTTTACTTTGAGTTAGCTATTGCCCAACAGGTGACTACATGTCAGCATTTCATCGACAGCTAATTTATTCATGACGCCATTCAGCATCACTGCTTCATTGCTATGCAATCTACATTATGTTATGTAAAACAGAAACTGACAATATAAAGCCATGAAAGTATAAGCGCAGAGTCTCAAGGTGCACCCCTTGCTTTACATTAAAGTCCAGTTGTTTGAAAATCTAAGGAAAGTACATGTAGTTGAATTCTATTTAGAAGCTGTAGTTTCTGTCAAAACACAAATGTTCAGATTTATGAATTGTGTTTTGAAAACAGCATTTTCTTCCAGGTTTGCAAAAAGAAAGAAAGAAAGAAAAGAAAAGAAAGGAAAAAGGCAAATAGTCTGTCCTTAAATGAAGTATTTGTCTCTTCTGTAAGTAATGGCATCCTCTGATGTAATTTCATCATCTGGTGAATGTGACAGGTACAGCCTCTTATTGGACCCCCCCCCCCAAAAAAAAAACACTGCCCATTTGCAATGATTTTTCACAGTTCTAGAATGTTTCATATTTCTTGGGGGGGCATACCACATTCATTGACTTCTTTTAATAAATTATATAAATAACTAAACAAATACATTTTAATATTGTATGAAGTGACAATGAAGTGCTAATAGTGCAAGCAATTTAATAATTTCTTCTGTTTACAGAATCAGCATATACATACGCATGTGTGCATGTGTGCGTGCGTGCGTGTGTGTGTGTGTGTCTGAAAAATCTGGGAACTAATTAACATAAACTTTGCATGCATAATAATGTAACCCTGCCCACTCACGTGGAATTGTGGGATACCAGCATTCAAATGATAATTGTGAAAATATTCCCCCCATTTAACATTAATTCTGAAAACAGACATTCTGCACAGGAACATCAGTTAAAGTCCCTTTACAGCATTACCAAAATCTTAATGGAAGTAGTAGACAATGGGCATGCAAAACACTTTATATTCACTTTCTGCCCTACAACACTTGAACACATGTATTATAATCAGCTGCTGTTGACTGTCCTGTAATCAACTCATAGGTATAGGTAAATGATCACTGACCAGTGAAACACAGTACAGCTGTCCTCAGGGATGGAAATGGGGGTCCATTTCTCCTTATTCCTCGTCATCAGATGTAATGTGTTTCACAGGGGTGTGGTTGATTCTTTGTTAGTGCAACTATGTATAATGTACTGGAGCTACAAGAGGCACAGCTTTACACTAAATAGCCATTAAAGGTGAACTAATGGGGTAATCAGCACTTAGAAGTGTCATGTTATAAATCTAATAAAGAGGGATGAAAGTATTGCTTGACAAGGCATGCCACAATTTTCAAGTTACTATTAAAGATGAACCAGGATGTGTAATAGCAGGTGAAGGACAGGTCACTGGTCAATGACTTACTGTAATCAAAATGCACACCTACAATTGTCTGTATATGAGGTAAACACATATATGCAGCAATGACATTATTTTGTACTAATACAACTGTAATAGCAGGGAAAGGGCAGTGTGCTGTTAATTGTCTAATATAATTCAATTAATCCACAGACTTACTATAACTAAAATGCATACCTAGAACTGTGCCTATATGGGGAAAATGCATATAGTAACAACATTGTTTTTTATTGATTGAGCTATAAGCATAGCTTCATCAAAAATACTAATTGAATTGAGCAAGGTCCTTAAAACAGGGTAAGGACGTTTCTACTTTCCTCCACTGTTTTCCAGTCAGATGCAGTGTTCATAAACATTGTGTGCTGTGGAATAAAACTTGTGATTTATAAAGTGCTAGCAAATGGGGCAAAACACAATACACAATATTACACCATTGCACTCTGTGCATTGAGTATATATGCAACCACCCCTCATTGTAAAGCATTCCTAAAGGAAAACCTGTGGAAATCCAGCTGCATACAATCCAATGGTAATGTGCCTGATAGTGCAAAGAGCCCTTTTCCTGTTATTATTTTGGTCAGCAGACAGAAGAGACAGCATTAGTTCTGTAAAAAGACTACCAGCAGTATAATTTCCTATCATGTGGTTGTCCCTTTTACTGCATCCCTTCATATCCCCATACAATGAAGTTGCCATGCTCCCACCAGTGCAAGCTCACAAGGCACCAGATTCCCTCATTCTCATAATCTGGCTATAACCCAAGGTGTGCCATCATGCCTAATGAGTGATTCACTTTTATGAATCATTCTTAGGCATTATGGTAGACTACAGCACAAATGGGTGAGTGTTATTACCTTGTTATTAAAGTATCTTATATCGTACTAAGTTGATGTTCTCAGTTGCTCTGTGCAGCTCAGTCATGCTATATACCACTTTCCCCAGTCTAGATCACTGGAATGCATGGTCCACGCTGATGTATTAGGTAATCCTACATGTTATTCAGAAATGTACAGAAGTTTTGTTGAATGCCATAGTGGGGTCTGTGATGTATGAATTGTGTTACTCCATCAGGGGTAGCATGGTGTGTAAGATACAGGTACACATTTGTACATTTTGTATGTGTATGGTTGGCCTTGAGTTAGTATATTTCAGGATGCAGAGGCACTGAGGGCAGAGCGCCTAGGCAGTGCCTGCAAGAGATTTGCCCCTTACAGAAATCTTCTTATTTTCTATACACACAGTGTGCGTGTTCTTTCTTTGTGTTTTATCCTCTGAAATGTTCTTTTCACTGAATTGTTGTATACTCGGAAATTTAAATCAGATTATGCACTGAAACAGTGTGTGACCTATTTTTCAAACGTACTCAGGATTTCGTTTGTCTAAATGTATAACTTTTTTTTGCCTAAATCAGGTTTCTGGAACTGGATGCAGTTATTCAACAAAGGTTCTGTATAGCAGTTTCGATACATTGTATTACATTATTACCTGTAATATTTTCAGTTCTGCTTGATGCATCTTTTGCTAGGAATATAAATATTTGTCTTATAAACTGCAGAGCTATGTTGTGCTTCTGGTTCCTACACCTTCTCTAATTCAGTATGCATGTAGCATTACATTAGTTAAACTTACGTTTACAGGCATTTAACACTCTTATATCCAGGATGTATGAATTTGTTTAACCTTGTCTCTGGTGCAGTTTTGGATTTTGTTTTTTTAAATATATGAATGGGTTCATTTTTAACATATTTGCAATACTAAAGATTCAAAATAATAACCTCGTTTGGTGGCACAGTAGTGCAGCGATTAGCATTGTTGGCTGACACTAAGCGGTTCCATGGTTCAATTCTTGTCTGGGATGCCTTTTGTGTGCAGTCTGCATGTCCTCCCTGTGTTCACATGGGTTCCCCCTGGGTGCTCTGGTTTCTTTTCACACACCAAAGACATGCACCAGGTTGACTGGACACTCTACATTGGCCCTAGGTGCAAGTGTATCTTATGGATAAATTACTATGACAGACTCAGCCAGCCACCCGGCAGTGTAAACCTTGGCTCTAGATGACTGTCACTGTTAAAGTGACACCCTGATCCTATGTGCAGAAAGGGTATGATGGAGGATGGATTTCTTTTTTGCTTGAAAATTTATATTATCCCCACAAAGGATTTGCACATAATTCTTCTCTTCATCATCATATCATTCATGATTTCTTCTAGAGCTAGTAGTTGGGATTATATTCCACAGATGGTTATTTTTCCTGAATTTAGGAAGTTAATTGAAACCAGTCTTAGGTGAATTGGGGTCATGGCCTGAATATCTCATTACATTGTATGTTTTCCAGTATATTTCTTGCCTGTGTTTTATTCCACAACCTCAGCACATATGGTCATAGGTTTTACTTCTGACAAGTAAAATGGCTTTTACTCAGTGCTGGGAAAATTAAAAAAAAAATCTCCAAATCTGTAAACTAGTGGTACCTAACAGTATTTGGTAATTACCTAGGAAGCTCTACTGTGTATTGTTTGACCTTTCAGGAGTGATCAACTCTTAGATCATATGATGAGTTGGAGTCTTGCAGAAGTTTCATAAGTCACTCTCTGTGATTGCTTAGGGTATGCAAATAGAGATAGAGGGAGTCAAACTGAAGACTTAAAAATGAAGCTCTTCGGCAGCTCTTAAATGTAATCGTATGCTGTAAAAGTGACATGTAGCATAAACTAAAAAAAAAATCCTTAAATAATTAAATGAATACAACTTAATTTGAAGATATGTATTTACTGTATATTTATACAATCACAAAGTACAACTTGGCTTGCTTTCAAACTCTGTGCACTGCATGCAATCAAGCACACAAAGCTCATAATACTAAAGACCACATGCAGGTTACCAAATTGGTTATGTAGCAAAATACAATGTGCCTCCTGTTTATAAAGCTAACACCTTTAGTAGAGATTAACCAAAGTTTCTAAATACTGTTGAATTTTCCTTATGTTTCATAGTAAGGAAATGTGTGTTTCTTAAAAGGAAGATTTCAGCTAGTAATTTATGAACTTTAATAATTTTAATGATAACATAGTCTGATGTGCGTATCTAATTAGAAACTTTAAAGTGTCTTGGCACAATATCATACTGCATTGCAGCATCTAGTGAGTTAAATGCCACAAGACATTTTGCACAAGTGAATCTATATTTATTTGGGTCAGTTTTTTCTTTTAATTCTTTTTTTTTTTTTAATAACAAGCTTTGTAAATGATTTGATGCAATGTAATGAATGTATTTTGCAAAAGGTAGTGTAATATCCAAACAGTTCTTTTCCAGCAACAATAAAGTGAAAAGCTACTGGAATTCCAAATGCAGAAGGGCAATATAAGGTGATATTATAT